>NC_044983.1:95440118-95740118 GCF_008728515.1 Papio anubis | reverse complement strand
GCTCATCATCACTGATCGTTAGAGAAATGTAAATCAAAACCACAATGAGATACCATCTCATGTCAATTAGAATGGCAATCATTAAAAATGTCAGGAAACAACAGATGTTCAAGAGGATGTGGAGAAATAGGAACACTTTTACACTGTTAGTGGGAGTGTAAATTAGTTCAACCATTGTGGAAGACAGTATGGCGATTCCTCAAGGATCTAGAACCAGAAATACCATTTGACCCAGCAATCCCATTACTGGATATATACCCAAAGGATTATAAATCATTCTACTCTAAAGACACATGCACACATACGTTTATTGCAGCACTACTCAAAATAGAAAAGACTTGGAACCAACCCAAATGCCCATCAATTATATACTGGATAAAGAAAATGTGGCACATATATACCATGTGATACTATGCACCCATAAAAAAGGATGAGTTCATGTCCTTTGCAGGGGCATGGATGAAGCTGGAAACCATCATTCCCAGCAAACTAACACAGAAAGAGAAAACAAACACCGCATGTTCTCACTTATAAGTGGGAGTTGAACAATGAGAACACATGGACACAGGGAAGGGAACATCACACACTGGGGCCTGTCGGGGGATTGGGGGTGGGGGAAGGGATAGCATTAGGAAAAATACCTAATGTAGACGACAGGTTGATGGGTGCCGCAAACCACTATGGCACATGTATACCTATGTAACAAACCTGCACGTCTTACATGTGTATCCCAGAACTTAAAGTAAAATAATAATTTTTTTAAAACCCTAAATCATTGTATTCCTTTTGGAAACATATAGTAACTTGAACTAGTAAGAAGGGGTTTCTAAGTAGAAGCTCTAGTTGCCTACTTTAGTGATGGAATAACACTTTGGGTAGTTAGTTGTATCTATTTACATATAAATAGCAAATGCATCTATCTCTTCTGCTTTTAAGTAGGCTAACATCCTAACCACCACAACCACACAATCACAGTCTCACTTAGGGGACTAATTTGCCTACTTCAGATAGCAGTAAAAGTTATTCCTTCCAAGAATGGTTTCATTAGCGATTTACATTTTACATTATTTTAATCGCTATAGAGTTATATGCCTGACAAATTTAGAAAGGGTTAGAAAAGGATACACTGAATTAAAATGGTATATATGATTTCAACTGCAAGGGACAGATTCAAACATTGCCCTAGGCTGTGGTGACCCTCAATTTATCATAAATAATTAGGCAGTCATTTTGTTATATCATAATATGTATGGGTCTTGAGGTTAGAGAAACAAATCAAGATTACACTGAAAGTTTGTACGGAGAATTTGCAGGCTTTGATAACCCTAAGATACAGCACTTAACTAATGCCCTACCTCCACCTCCCAAATTTATTTTAAGGATAGGAAAAAGGGAGAGTAAGTGCCATTCAAACCCCATTAAGATTTAGAGTAAGACCACTTTAGTTTTTACCTGGTGCACATGACACTGTGACCCTGAACAAGTCACATAACCTCTCTAAGCCTGTTTTCCAGCTACAAAATGATATCACCAACCTCAGAACATTATTATTATTAATTGTTATTATTTTGAGACAGGCTCTTGCTCTGTTGCTCAGCCTGGAGGGCAGTGGTGCGATCACAGCTCACTGCAGCCTCAACCTTTTGGGCTTAAGTGATTCTTAGCCTTAGCCTCCTGAGTAGCTAGGACTACAGGCATGTGCCACCACACCAGGTTTTGTTTTGTTTTATTTTGTTTCTTTTTAAGAGACAGGGTTTCATCACATTGGCCAGGCTGGTCTTGAACTCCTGAGCTCAAGTGATCCTCCTGTCTCGGCCTCCCAAAGTGCTGGAATTACAGGCATGAGTCACCGCACCTGGCCAGAACATTATTTTGATTATTAAGTTTAACCATGCGAAAGAAAATGTTTTGTAAACTGTTTAGTACCATTCAAACGCTAGAATAAAAATGGAGAAACATTTACTTTGTATTTTGTTGTTTTTTAAATAGAACTTTTCTGGTTTTGGCTTACAGGAAATGTTTTCTCTAATACCTGGCACCTTTTGAAAAACTACTAATAAACTTTTTCACCTGTGGTTGGCTTGTAATTATTTCATACTTCTGTGAAAGGAAGAAAGTATGATAGAAAGTAGTGATTTTAGACAAATTCTCAAATCACCCCTACATTCCTGAAGAATTTTTGATCAGGAAAGCATCCCTGTGTAGATGAAATGTGGAGTTTAAATTGATTTTACAAAACATCAAAAACGTTTAGTTATGTTGTTAAAAATTAAATCTCCACTATGTTTTGTTTGAACAAGAATTAGTTTTATAGTCGGGTGCGGTGGCTTACGCCTGTAATCCCAGCACTTTGGGAGGCCGAGGTTAGGGGGACCACTTAAGGCCAGGAGTTCAAGACCAGCCTGGCCAATATGGAGAAGCCTCATCTCTACTTAAAATACAAAAAGTAGCTGCGGTGGTAGTGGGCGCCTGTAGTCCCAGCTACTTGGGAGACCGAGGCAGGAGAATTGCTTGAACCCGGAAGGTGGAGGTTGCAGTGAGCTGAGATCGTGTTACTGCACTCCAGCCTGGGCGACAGAGTGATATTCTGTCTCAAAAAAACAAAACAAACCACAAGACTAGTTTTACAAGGATAATTTAGTAGTAGAGTCTTGAGAAATGACAGAAAAGAGTTGAAGGGAAGAATTGTCTTTAACATTTTTGTAGTTTTACATAAATAAAGACCAAAATAGCAATTATTTACTAGATTAGATAATCTAACTCCAGGTACTGATAGGTAATATCACCAATGGACAATTTGTTTATTGTTAGTAGGACTTTAAGTGCTAAATAAAGAGCAAAAAAGAAGAGGAAAAGTAAATATGTAATAACACATTATTATCACAGCTCAGAAATTCAGAAATTCCACTCAGGTCAAAATGCCAGTCATGTCACCCCTGCCAAAATCTCCTTGGAGAGACTATCTGCCTGCAGACTGGAAGGACATTCCTTAAATAATAGGGGCTGTGCTCTGCTCTCTGACCAGCTAATTTGACTAGGGGCAGTCACTTGGCCCAAACTGAGTAAATCATATTCTGAGAGACACAGAAGCTGAAGTGGATGGTGTTGACACTAAAGATGCAAGGTCATAAAGAGTTGTTGTCAAAACTGGCAGCATGGTAGCTCAAAGCCATATGCAAGCCAGTGTTTTAAGGGAAAAGAAACTTTAAAAACTTAAAGAGATGCAGAATAACTAGTTTGCAAAAAGGAAAATGGAGCAGATGTGAAACAAGGACAAAGAGACTGGAAAACCAAGCAAAAGGAGGAATAGAAAGAGGGAGAGAAGCTGCCTGATCACACATGCTTTCTTCAGTTGGGTTCTGTATAATACCTTAAAATAAATCTCCTTCCCTTTACTTGTGCTGGCTCCAGTATGTTTTGATTCCTCAGAACCAGAGGTTACTTTAGTAAGATATGCACCAACTGGACTAGAGCCAAAAGTAAAAAAGTAAACAAGAAATGCATCTGAATAGCCAAATTGCATTTTCAAAATACTATATACGAAAGCTCTTGTGATACTAAAAATCTTTTATTACTTTTTAAATTTGTATAACAACTGTATTGAGATTTAACTTACGTCCTATAAAATTCATCCTTGTTTCATTGTTTGTTTACTTTTAATTTTTTAATTCCATCAAGCTTCCAGATCTAGTGTCCAAGTCTATGAGTAGCTTTATTAACAGAGACAACGGCCAGGAGAAGCAAGCACACTACAGCAATAAAAAATGACAGTTGACAGCCTAGCAGCAAAGGAGGAAACAGAAAAACTATAAATAGGAGTACGATAATTCCAACGAAGAAAAAAAAAAAAAGCAATCTGAGGCCATTTAGAGTGCTTTCGTTAGGCTCTTTTGGTTCCGAGGAATAGCTCAAGTTACATCTAATATTAGGGGAAGGAGTTATAAGGAATGAAGAAAACAGGGATCTCAGCCCCAAAAGGCCTCGTGGGAACCCAGGAGAGGCCAAATCACCAAGCCTCTGGAAGAACAGGAGCTTCGAGAGCCAGAAGCCTCATGAAGACTGGAGCCAGGACGTCATCAGGAATCCAAGGTTACCCCAGGACTTCAGCATCGGGAGTTCACCTCAGCGATGAGTTATTTTTGTGAATCTGCTCTCCCTTGTCTCTGTGCTTGTCAGTGTCGTTGAGTTTCTGGGCTTGCCCCTAACTGACTTCCTCGTCCTTTCTTTGGAATTTGCAAACTGGCAGCTCCTGACCTATTTCAGCCTGCAGACTCATTGTGTTTGGCCAGCATGACGCCTTTGCATTGTTAAGAATCCCGAAGTCTCTGGGCGTGGCATGTGCTTGGCAGTCCCGGAATCTTTACGTGCGGGATCACCTTCGCCGCGCCCTCTTCTCTCCTTGGCACTGCCTGCCTGACTGTCGAGGGCGTCTGAGTGTGAGACCCATGCCCTGCATTTCTTCTCTACCCCACAGCTTCTGCTCATCGTAATATCCGGTTTCTTATCAGTTTTGCTTGTTCTAGCCCATGGACTCTCTCTGTACGGTATATCCCTTTAGCTCCCATTGCTAACCAGTCATTCAAATTCTCCAAAGGGAGACTCTGGACCATCCCACCCATTTTTGGCTAAACTTGTCCCATTCGTTCATAATATAGAAAGCGTCCAGCCTATAGGATAGCTCTTTGCCCAATCAGCTGTGGCTGAGGGGCAGCCTGGCCCACTAAGACCAGAGCACTGCTGTCTAGGGCTGGCGCCTCCACAGGGACTGTGGGCAGAGCAGTTACCTTTAGAAAGCACCTAGGAACAGGCAGCCACCGTCACTGTCCAGTGCACTGGGTAAGAGTGACCCAACTCTTCAAACCCTAAAAAGCCCCAAAGAATCAGGCTCCATCTAGCCTCCCAAGATAATTAAAGTCTATGACAGTAACATGAAATATTTAGGAAAAGGTTAAATTGTGTTCAGTTTCTTCTATTTAACGAAGCAGTGATGTATATGGAAGACTTTGGAGCAATTTCCATTAAAAATTATTAAAGTAAAAATAATAAAAGGTATTTAATATGTATTCATATTTGGGACAGCTTGGGTTTCTTTTTTCTCAATTTAATCTCATTTTCCTTTGAAATAGAAACTAGGAAGTTGTTAAGTACATATCTCTGAACATTTTCTAATCTTGGCTCTGCCATTTACCAGCTAGCAAAGCAAATTCTTTTGTAATACAGTGCCTCAATTTCCTCATCGATAAAATGAGGATAATAATAGTACATCTTTCACAGGGTTGGCACTTTAAATTAGAAAAATCCAAATTAAACATTTAGGATGGGTACCTGGTTTACATTAAGTGTTAAAAATTGTTAACTATTATTATTATTGCTGCTGTTGTTGTTTTGTTGTTCTTACATAAATAAATAGGGGAGCTACGTACTAACATATTAGTAGAGTTTTTATAATGGTTGACAATAGTTGAGGTTTTCCTATTTGTACATACATAATTACTTTTCCTTGACACAGTGTTCTAGCTCTGTCATAAAAATTGTGTATTGCATTTCCAATTAAAACAAATTACTTCAATCGGATTGCTTAACTGTATAACAACAGGGTATTGTTTGGGGAGATCTGAGCTTATTTTAACCCTATTGCTGGTCTATCTATCCATTAGCTTATCTTGGTGCCTAGACTGAAAGGCAACCTTCAGAGCAGGCCCCAGTGCAGACAGTTGTCAGTTTGAAGGTAAACACCTTTGAAATACAACAAAGGCTATAGCTGATGTCAAAGGACTTATCTAAAGTCCGTCTCTTTGGAGTCTCTGGCCAGTTCTAGGATGACTTCCTGCCTGGAAACAAGACAGGAAAGTGCTGAATGGGTGCACGCCAATGGGGCTGGGTCTTGAAAGGAGTGGAACTTGATGAAACCATTAGAATCAACAAGGGAGCTTTAGAAAACATACCAATGCTGGTCCCATCTTAGACCAATAAAATTCTGGAGCTCAGAGGTGGGGTACAGGAAAGGGAGAAGGCAAGCAGTCATATTTTTTAAAGCTCCCCAGATGCTTATAATCTGTAGCCAGGGCTCAGAACCCCAGTGTTCTAGGGCTTCAACTAATTTGCCTCTGCTACTGAGCACTACTCAGAAGAGAGGCTACAGAGGAAAGGAGAAAAGAAGACATTGCCCAAGAACTTGGTCATCATATCAGCCTTGTCAGCAGTTTACCAAGCCTTACCCTCGCCTCAGCAATGTGTGGAAACTGAGCAGAGGGTGAAAAGAAGATTATGATTAATATTGCCTGCCTTCACAGAGCTTTCAAAACAGTTGAAGAGTCAAAATTAGCACACAAGAAATGGTGGCAGATTGTGTGGCTTTAATCATAGCATTATGTTGTAGCTATGATTAAAAGAACATGCTCTGAGAGTTTGGCGAAGGGCAAGGTGAAAGTCAAGATGGAGGAGGTGGAACCTCCTGAAGATGAGAAGGATTTGGGCACAAAGGGAGCACGAGGAAGTGCATTACAAGCACAGTGAACAGAATGAGCAAAATCAAGAAAAGGCATGATGTGGGCACAAACAGCGACAGACCAGTCCAACTAGGATGGAGGGTGTTTATTGGGCAGTAGTAGTAAATACACTAGGATAATTTAAGTAGAGCGGAACCAAATTTAGAAGACTGGGGTACTAGTACTAGCCTGAATAATTTAAACATCATGCATTAGGGAACAGGGAGTCATTATGGGGTCATAAATAAAGATAGACAATGTGTTTCGGGTTTTTGTTGTTATTGTTTACGGACAGGGTCTCACTCTATTGCCCAGGCTGGAGTGCAGTGGTATAATCATAGCTGGCTACACCATTGAACTCCTGGGCTCAAGTGATCCTCCCACTTCAGCCTCCTAAGTAGCTAGGACTACAGGAGACACCATCATGCCCAGCTATTGTTTTAAAAAATTTTTTAGAGATGGGCTCTTGTTATGTTGCCCAGGCAACACACAGAAAAGTAAAAGGAACCAGAAAAATATGATGCATAATCTCTAAACACAGGTAACTGTGCTTTGACATATTTCTTTCTGATTTTAATATACTTTTATATAGTACTGATCACACTATATAAGCAATTTTGAATCTTGCCTCTAATATAATAGTGTGAACATTTTCTTATGTCATTAATAGCTTTAAGCTTTGTTTTTGTAGCTATGTGACCTTCCTTGGTATAGATGCACTGTGATTTACTTATAAGACAACAGCTGTCTTAGTCCACTTTGTGCTGCTATAATATAATACCTCAGACTGAGTAATTGTTAAACAGTAGAAGTGTATTTGGCTCATGGTTCTGGATCTGGGAAGTCCAAGGTTGAGTGGGCACATCTGATGAGGGCCATCTTGCTACATCATTACATGGCAGAAAGCATCACATGGGACATGAGGAAGAGCAAGGCAGGACCAAGCATACTTTTGTGACAAACCCACTCCCATGTTAACCCACTCCATTTATGAGGGAAGAGCCTAGGTTTGTTCTTTTTTTTTTTTTTTTTTTTTTTTTTCCCATACCAGAAATAGTAAGAAGGAGCAAATTTTAAGAGTTAGCAATATATTGAGGGTGAAAAAGAGAACAGTTAAAGTTGTCATGTTCTTGGCAAATGTAAATAAGACAAAGCAAAAAGAGAACCCATAAACAAAATGAAAGATTAAACAGCAATATAGGAAAAACTTAAAACATGTATGATAGAAAAGAGGCTAATTTCTGTAAGATGTAAACAGCAAGTACCAATCAACAATGGTCAACAACCTAATAGGAAAATGGTCAAAGGATATGAACAAATGGTTCTAGAAAAGGAAATACAAATGGGTTTTAAAGAAGAAAAAAGATAATCAACTTCACTCACAATTAAGTGTGCAAGTTAAAATGATAATGAGATAATATTTTAACAGATTTGCAAAGACCAAAATGTTTAATAATACACTTTGTTAAAGAGGATGTTGGAAAATAGGCAATGCATACATTGCTGATAAGACCAGTTGTCTTATCAATGTGATTTATGTGATCACTTGTAGGATAATTGGACAATAGATATTGTATTAGTCTGTTTTCACACTGCTATAAAGAACTTCCCTGAAACTGAGTAATTTATAAAGGAAAGAGGTTTAATTGACTCACAGTTCTGCATGGCTGAGAAGACCTCAGGAAACTTACAATCATGGTGGAAGGAGAAGCAGGCACCTTCTTCACAAGGCGACAGGAGAGAAAGAAGTGCAAACAGGGGAAATACCAGACACTTATAAAATCATCAGATCACGTGATAACGAACTCATTATCACGAGAAGAACATGGAGGAAACTTCCCCCATGACCCAATCACTTCCCACCACATCCCTTCCTTGACACTTGGGGGTTATGGGGATTACAATTCGAGATGAGATTTGGATGGGGACACAGAGCCAAACCCAGTCAGATATCAATATGGAAAGTGGACACATCCTTTAACCCAGCAATTCCACTTTTAGGAATTTATCCTACAGATAATTCACAATATGTGTAAAATAATATATAACCCAGATAATTCTTGCAAGTGTGTTTGTAAGAGCATAATATTGGAAACAACATAAGGTATACCAATAGGAAATTATTTAGGTAATATATGGTATATCTGTAAAGTTAAATATCATGCACCCATTAAAAAGAACAGTGTGGGTTTGTAGGTACTGATATATTAATAGAAATTCTCCAAGATATATTGTTGAGTAAAAAAGCAGGGTACAAAGGTTAGTACTGTGTAAGAGAGGTAGATAGGGCTGGGGAGGATACATATAGATTTATTTGTATGTGCACAGACTTGCTTTTGATCAATACATATGAAACTGATAATAGTCGTCTGGAGGAGAGGCACTGAAGAGGTAGAAATTAAAGAATAGAATTAAAAAAGAGACTTTCACTCTACCCTTTTATTCCTTTCAAATTTTGCGCCATACATCTGGTTTTTGTTTTGTTTTGTTTATTGAGACAGGGTCTCTCTCTGTGACCCAGGCTGGACTGCACTGGCACAATCATGACTCACTGCAGCTTTGACATCCTGGGCTCAAGCAGTCCTCCTGCCTCAGCCTCCCGAGTAGCTGGGACTACTGGTGCACGCCACCATGCCCAGCTACTTTTTTTTAATATTTTGTAGAGATGGAGTTTCACCATGTTGTCCAGGCTGGTCCCAAACTCCTGGGCTCAAGCAATCCTCCTACCTTGGCCTACCAAAGTACTGGGATTACAGGCATGAGCCACCATACCTGGCCTATATCTGTTTTTCTATTCTAAATAAGATGTCTTGAAAGGAGTTGTACTGGGAAAATCTCAAGAGGATGATGGCTTTTCTACATTTTGTGAAATCAAGGTTCAAAAGGACAGCCACTTGGATTCTCTCCAAACTGTGATTCAGATACAGCTGTGTCAAGTGTTCTTCCCTTTAAGCCCAAGATGATTGGGCTGTGAATGTTGTCTTTCTTATTGAATTGCCCAGCACCTGAACCATATGGGATGTGCTTAATAAATATGTTAGATAGTAGATTAGGATTCTAACCTAAAGAGTAGAAAAGTGGAGAAGCCATAGACAGAAATGGACAGATCAATGTGAAAGGAAGACTCAGAGACAAAAAGCATTTAGAAGTGAAAAGAAGATTCCCTGCAAAAATGTTACAAGGGAGTCAGATTTCAGAAAGACCAGCACAGAGCCTTGGGGCCAGTCTGCACTTTTCGCATTAATGCTATATACACAGCAAGAGTCTCAAGAGGGTTATGGAGAGACATGAAGTTGGAGAGGTGGGCAGGGCCAAGTTTTCATAGGCCTTAGAAGCCATGGGAAGGAGAGAGAAGGAGAGAAGTTAGAAACTGAAAGGACAAACATATTGTTCAGACTTCTTTGGCTTCAAGAGATGGACAGCTAAATAAAATAGGTAATTTATTGCCTTGGGTAACTGGAAAGTCCAGAGACTCAACAATATTATCAGGATATTCTTTCTCTTTCTCCACCCTCCCTAACACCCACTTTTCTGTGTTGGCTTTATTCTCTTGCAGACTCTTTACACGTGTTGGCTTCTGGTAACTCCAGCTTTGCAATTAACACATAAGTGTCCCCAACAGTTCCTAATAGGTCCAGTAAAAATCTCATCACTAACTCATATTGGACAACTGTGTCACATGCCCATCCCTAAAATAGTCACTATGCCAAACACTGGTAAGCCAGGCAAAGATCATAACCCTTACAGGGCATGACTTTAATATTATGAACCAAGAGTGAGGGAGGGATGGGTCCCCAAATAAATCAGGATGCTGTTTCCAAACACAAAGATGCTGAACAGTTGAAAATAATAAAAATAATAACAGTCCACTATGCGAAAAAACAAGATCAAATGACAGTTGTTCCCTTCCTTAACAAAAATTGGAAAGAGCCTTTGGAGAGAGAAAAAGTTAAGATGCTAGAGAAGGTTGGGGAGATTGTGGGAGCAAACTGGAAGAAATGGAAGGGATGGTGTTTGGATGGAAACGTTGTCGGTAGAGAATAATTATGAACTCTAAGAGCTAAGAAGGATCCTGGCAGCCCTCTAATCCAACTTCCCCCACCTCTCCTATAAGCCTCCTCCCACTGCCTCCCTCACAAAAAAAACAAATTAGGATCCCTTACATGACCCTTTAAGCTCTACTTGAACATATTCAGTAATAGATAGTTCATGATTTTGGAAAGTATTTAATTTTTTTCATTTGTGCAAATGTATGGGATGCATGAGAAAATGTTTAATTTTACTGTCATATGGGTCTGATTCTTTAAAATGTCTGCTTTTCATTGACTGAAATCTAGTACTCAGTTTGCCCTCTGGATTAACAAACCATGAGGCTACTCCTTCTTTCATCAGACGATTCTTTAAGTGTTGGAAGACACTTCATTTCTGCTCCAGTCTTTTCTCTCTTAGCCAAGTACAACCAGTTCTTTTGACCACATATCAGGTGACATGGTTTCCAGACTTCTCTTAACCTAGTTGTCTGTCTTTGGATTCATGCTAGTTTGCATGTGTCTCTCTTTAAAATGTGCTTAAATATAAGCCTCCAGATGAGGCCTGACCATTGTTGAGTTCAGTGGGGCCACTGACTTCCTTTATCTGGATACTATACATACTTTGCTAATGCAACCTAAGACTCACTGTTTTTTTGTTTGTTTGTTTGTTTGTTTGTTTTTCAGCACTGTATCACAACTCACTCATTTTGAACTTATGACCATTAAAATCCCCAAGTCTTTTTTTTTCCTCATGAATGGCTGCCAAGTCAGGCCTTTTGTAATTATGTAGGTGGTATTTTTTGAGCCAAAAGAAGAGAACGTCCTAATGTGTGTGTTTGTGTACGTGTAGGTGTGCATATGTGCATGTGTGAGATGAACTTTGACCTGTGGTTTCAAATCAGCCACTGCCAACCTTTGCACCCACTTTTGCTTTGTGCCAGCAGTTCTGGATGAATGAACACTTTGGTGTCTGTAAGCTGCACCACCCCCTCCCTCTCCTATATTAAATTAAAGGGTAGCAGCCAGGACAGCTCTGGAGGCACCCGGAATTAGTCATATCTGGCCTATGCTTTGGAGAAGAGTCATCACCGTGTAGCCAAACTGATAAACCTTCTGCCCAAGTCCCAGATTCCTAGATCCACCCCCATATCCTTAGTGAAACTGAAACCCTTCGTACTTTAGCTGTGTCGTCTGGGGGTCCTGATTCCCTTATGACCTCTTCACCTGGTTTATAGAAGACCCTTTGCACAAGGCTATAACCTGCTTCCTCTCTCCTTGATCTAAGATTTGCACAACCACTTGCTGTCTTAAAACATTAAAGCAGGCCGGGCACGGTGTCTCACTCCTGTAATGTCAGCACTTTGGGAGGCCAAGAGGGGTTGGATCACGAGGTCAGGAGTTCGAGACCAGCCTGACCAACATGGTGAAACCCCATCTCTACTAAAAATGCAAAAATTAGCTGGGTGTGGTGGCACGTGCCTGTAATCCCAGCTACACAGGGAGCTGAGGCAGGAGAATCGCTTGAACCCAGGAGGTGGAGATTGCAGTGAGCCAAGATTGTGCCACTGCACTCCAGCCTGGGCAACAGAGTGAGACTCTGTCTCAAAAACAAACAAACAAAAAACAAAAACATTAATGCCTAGAAGTCCTCTCCTGCTTTCTGTCCCAGGCCCCTTAGACTAGATCCTGTGCATGTAGACAGACCACACAATGAACTAAAGTTCACCTTGTCTCTTGGATTTGATAATTTCCACTACTGACCTCTCCCTGGCAGAGGCTAGATCTTTTCACTCAACGAGTCTCAGCCCCAACACTGCCACGAGGTCCTAAGTACCTTGAGGCTCTGGGAAAGTGCCAATTATGATAATTAAGGAGAATGGGCAACTGGGACACTGAGGGTGTGGCAGAAGGTAGAGTCTTCCCTGACTCAAAGAAAGGGAGGTGCATTGTGCGAGGAGTGGGTGGAGAGTGGGGGGATGTAGATACCACCTGCCCTTTCATCTCGCCTCCCATAATGCATGCATGCAAGAGCAAAGACAGCTACTCTTATAAAAGAACTGAGTTCTCAGACTCATCATAATGCGAGACTCTTAAACACTTGAAGAGCCTACCTGTTTGCTAGGATTTATTTCTCAGTTTTCTCACAAATCTCTGCAACAGCTGTCAGATTGTGTCAAGAGCAATAAAGAAATGATATATTTGTGCTTCTTGCTCACATATTCTGAGTCCCTGGAGAAGAAATGGTGCCTTGAAGAACAATGGTGAAGCAGAACCATCCATGATGCTCTCATCACCTTTCCAAACTTGTTTTGTGTGATGCCCTTTTCGTGTTATTTTCAAAAGAGGAACCAGATGTTTTCCTAAAGGGAAATTTCTAACACCCTCTTTCTGAAAAGTAAGACACTGGAACTGAGGGACCATCCACTCAGGATTTCCCAGGTTATGACCACAATAAAGTCATAGATGACATCACCTATAGGAGAGAGTTTTTCAAGAACTGATGCAGTAAGTAGCATATAAGAAGTAATTGTGGCCGGCCACAGTGGCTCACGCCTGTAATCCCAGCACTTTGGGAGGCCAAGGTGGGCACATCACTTGAATCGAGAGTTTGAGATCAGCCTGGCCAACATGGTGAAACCCTATCTCTACTAAAAATACAAAAATTAGCTGGGCATGGTGGCACACGCCTGTAATCCCAGCTACTCAGGAGGCTGAAGCAAGAGAATCACTTGAACCCAGGAGGCAGAGGTTGCAGTGAGCCAAGATTATGCCTGTGCACTCCAGCCTGGGTGACAGAGTGAGAATCTGTCTTAAAAAAAAAAAAAGAAGAAGAAGAAGAAGTAATTGCTAAATTTTATAAGAATTCCTAGATATTCAAACACTCTTCCTTACCAATCCAAAATTAGTAAGCCAGAAAATGAGAATATTTTTCTTTACATTTGTTAGCGAGGCTAAGATTAAAAACTGAAAAACCAAATCAGAGATGTGTGGGACTTTTTTCACAGCAAAATAAAAAGTACCTGGAAGACAATCCACATAAAATCATTTCAAGAGAAGTAATGCTGACACATCTGCTGAGGAACTGTTAATCAGAATGTTTAGACCAGATCCAAGGATGTCAACCCATTGGCTCCTCTGCTGATTATTTTGGTACAGAACCAAATTTCAAAAGGAAAAGAAATATAAGATAACACTCAAAGAAACCATGCCAATTCTGAGTTTGAAAATATTAGCAAATATGCTCAGCACTTCTTTCATCAAAGACAGTCGAAATACAGTTTTGTGTTTGATACAGACTGTTTAAAGGGTTTAAGATAAGTATCACTTACTTCAGAATAAAAAAATATTTAGGCCTATAAGGAGTAAGGTCTTGGAAGAAGGAAGAAGGGAATGAATTCGAGAGCTCATGGGAAGGAAATAAGAGAAACTTGAAGGGAAGACAGGGAGAGATGGCATGGGACAAAGGTGGTTAAGGGGGTCAAGAGCTTTCCCCTTTATTGAATGTTATCAGTAAAGCAGGAAAAGGGGAGGGGCTACCTCAGTTTCCCTCGCTAGACTGCAAGATCTGTTAGGGCAGGGACTGGCTCTGTTCTGCCCCTACTGTAATGCCCTCTGCCCAGCACAGTATATAGCATATTTTTGATTCTCAGTTAGAATTTGCTAAATAAAAGGAATGAAAGAATGTGGGCATGAGGGACTTAGAAGAATGGAAAATGCTGGGAATCGCTGTGTTAGGAACTGTGCTCTGGAATCAACAAGAGATGAATAATGAGGTTACTAAACTGAGGTTAGGTGGTATGCATTTAAAGAGAATTGAATCAGCACTTTTCTGAAGTTCAGAAGAAAGAACAGAAAGAGCAGGCAGATGGGAATTGGCATGACCAGCAGAGTGGAATGGAAACAGGGTAAGAGAGTTTTGTATGCATGTGAGGGTGATGAAAGCCAGGCTGGAAATGAGGTCAAGGGTGGAGACAGACTGAAAACAGCAATAGACTGACAAGGTCATGAGATTATAGGCACTTCTGAAGGCTTTAGGCAAAGAGCATAAAACACCAAAATAGCAGATAGCATAAAGTTTTGTAGCACATAGATTTGTAATAGGGTAAGTGTCCAACTCAAATATATACCCTGAATTCTGTGAGTGTTCAGACATGGACTGTGTCTGATGTCTTTTCTCTAGTAGCTCAGTTTGTTAATTAAATAAATTTTAAAAAGAGGAGAGAAGGAAGAAAATGAGTTAAAGTCTTGCTTGACATGTGTTATATCTATTGAAATGAGCTTAGATTTTATGGATATAAATGTGTGTGTGTATGTGTGTGTAATACATACTGACACACAAATACATATACCATCCATAAACATCTACAGATATTTTCTGCAATATTGGGGTTGATAACAATGACTAGAAAATCGGTCCGTTAAGTTGTGTTCAATCTTCTGTACTGTAGGATGGGGCCAAGATATGGTAAATATAGGCTAGGCTTGAGGACCCAGGGGTAGACTAGAGGTGTGGTGCTGCAGAGGGCAGAGAACTAGATCCAAATTCCTGGGTATACATAAAGTTGAAATGTCTTGTTCAGAGGTCACTTACTGAAAAGGGAGGACCTAGAGGTGACAAGGTATGGTCTCAAAAGCATCAGAGACCATGAAACTGGCCAGGTTAAACAGAGGGGCAAATTAGCAGACACCATATAGGCAGATCCAGAATTACTTTGTAATTTTATAATTTATAAATTTGCACAGTTACATTGTAACTACTTTTTGGAAGACTCAGAAACAAAACCCTCTGCAAAAACCCTTCAGGCTCTTAAGTTCTCTGCCTTCAGTATCAAACACGTTTCTTCTTCTAGGATTTTCTATTAAAAATCAATGCTTTTAAGCTGGGCGCAGTGGCTCATGCCTATAATCCCAGCACTTTGGGAGGCCTGGGCAGGTGGATCACCCAAGGTCAGGAGTTCAAGACCAGCCTGACCAACATGGTGAAACCCCATCTCTACTAAAAATACAAAAAATTAGCCAGGTGTGGTGGTAGGCACCTGTAATTCCAGCTACTCGAGAGGCTGAGGCAGGAGAATGGGTTGAACCTGGGAGGCGGAGGTTGCAGTAAGCCGAGGTCGTGCCATTGCACTCCAGCCTGGGTGACAGAGTCAGACTCTGTTAAGAGAAAGAAAGAGAGAAAGAGAGACAGAGACACACAGAGAGAGAGAGAGAGAGAGAGAGAGAGAAAGAAAGGAGGGAGGGAGGGAGGGAGGAAAAACGAGGAAGGAAAGAAGGAAGGAAGGAAGGAAGAAAGGAAGGAAGGAAGGAAGGAAGGAAGGAAGGAAGGAAGGAAGGAAGGAAGGAAAGAAGAAAGGAAGGAAAGCAGGAAAAAGAGAAAGAGAAAGAGAAAGAAAGATCAATGCTTTTAATCAATTTTCCTATCATCTCTTGTCAAAATGTCTTGTCATGAGGTTCTGTTTATTTGTTTTGAATTTTCTTGAAGCAAACATGTAGATTCATATTTAGGTTTCTCAGGTTGGAAATTCTTCGTTTGTGAAAAATCAATGCAAAGGTATGTTAGAAGCCTAGTTAAAAGAAAACAGTGATTCATTACTAGATGCTGGTAAAGTGGGAATAGGGTTTGGACAGAGGAGAGAATGAAAGGAACTTCCACTCTCCTCCAGATTTCCTTAGCTTTTAAAATGTAGTATTTCAAGGGAATCCATTGTTTGTTTTAAAGGAAAACAAAAATTCCACATTTGTTTTCCTGTTGGGTCTATAAATCAGTAAATATTAAGGTGGAAACAAAAGAAATAGTTCTTTGTGATTAATCATCTACTTTGGTCATCCAAACTCTTGAACTTGATTGTGTTGCAGATTGTACTTCTGAAAATAGTCTCAAGTATTGTTTCTATACCCCAAAATGCTTGCCACTAAATTATTCCTCTTCTATTCAACACTGAAATACACAGAAGATCATTTGAAAGAGCTCATGTGATATATGGAACTAACTTTATAAATCTAGATTGGGCTTCCTCCTCTAAAAAATAAATTATAGTAGCAACTTCAGTGTGTGGGAATTTTATTTGACCAAAGTCATCTCAAAATCACAGCTCTGTAGTAACTGTTCAGTTTTTCCCTCATGTCCTTGGGATACATTGTACAAAGTTTTGCTTTTATCACAGGATACTAAACCCTTAGAAACAATTTGAAATTGAATACAGATCTCTGGCTCCGAGACCTCAGATAAATTTTTCTCCCTTGCTGAGTTATCCAACCATTTAAAAATCTTACTTTCTTTGATCGTTGATAGGAATGTCGGCTTGGCACAGTCATTTTACAAACAACTTGTGATGTTTGTTGAAAACTCCCAAGTATGAATTTCAACAAGTTAACACAGAACCCTAAATTTTCCCTTCCAGCCATAAATATCAGCTGATATGTTCAAGTTATTATATGTCATCTCTTGCCTATCTTTTTATATCACACAAACTTTCAATTAGCCATTTTGGGTTCTGACCACATTTGCTAGGAAATTACTATTTAAATATGTCTTCCCCTAACACATTTTAATGGGATTCCCCTGGCAAAGGTAGATGGGATTTTAAAAACTGGAGACGTACTAGAAACAGAACTGTTTTTGGTAATTGCTGATGAGTTTCTTGGCTAGCATACGTGCAGTTAATGTGACAATTCTAAGAACGGATGGCAGAAAAGAAGGGTAAAAGGTGGTCGTCCTGCAAAAACAGGCTGTCCAGCTTCAGCAGGAGTTATTTTCTACTTAGTTGCTTTTCTCTACCGTTTTCTTCTTACTGTTTCAGTGCTGAGATTCTGCCAAGAATATGAATTAAATACAAAATGGAAGTAAAAGGAAAATATTCAGATAAAACTTCCAAAAATGATATTACAGGGAAGAATAAAGTTTTTTTTCTTCCTTAAAAACTTTCTATGAAATACTATCTTCAAATAAAAGCCTTTGAGTCCTATATCCCATCATCTTAACACTCTGGGTAACAGTATTTGTGGGCTTACCTCATTTTATTGTGCTTCACTTTATTGCACTTCACAGATTTTTTTTGTTTTTTGTTTTTGTTTACAAATGGAAGGTTTATGGCAATCCTGCATCCAGCAAGTATATTGGCAACAATTTTCCAGCAGCCTGTGCTCATTTCGTGCCTCTGTGTCATATTTTGATAATTCTCACAATATTTCAAACTTTTAAGTTATTATTATATCTGTTATGGTGACCTGTTAATCAGTGATCTTTGATGTTAATATTGTAATTGTTTTGAAGTGCCATGAACCACTCCCACCGAAGATAGTGAACCTAATCAATAAATGTGTGTGTGTGTGTTCTGACTACCCCACTGAGCAGCCATTCCCCCATCTCTCTTCCTCTTCTTGGGCCTCCCTATTTTTGGAAACACAATCTTGAAATTAGGCCTATTAGTAACCCTACAATGACATGTAAGTGTTCAGGTGAAAGGAAGAGTCGCATGCCTCTCACTTTAAATCAAAAACAAGAAATGATTAAGCTTAATGAGGAAGGCAGGCCAAAAGCTGAGATAGGCTGAAAGCTAGGCCTCTTATGCCAGTTAGCCCAGTTGTAAATGCAAAGGAAAAGTTCTTGAGGGAGGTTAAAAGTGCCACTCCAGTGAATTCATAAATGAAACAGCCTTATTGCTAATATGGAGAAAGTTTAAGTGGTCTGAATAGAAGATTAAACCAGCCACAACATTCCCTTAAGCCAAAGCCTAATCCAGGGCAAGGCGCTAACTCCCTTCAATTTTATGAAAGCTGAGAGAGGTAAGGAAGCTTCAGAAGAAAAGTTTGAAGCTAGCAGAGGTTGGATCATGAGGTATAGGGAAGAGTTTGTTTTGTACCATAAAAGTACAAGGTGAAGCAGCAAGTACTGATGTAGAAGCGGCAACAAGTTATCCAGAAGATCTAGCTAAGATCATTAGTAAAAGGGACTATACTAAACAACAGATTTTCAATATAGACAAAACAGACTCATATAGGAAGAAGATGCCATTTGGACTTCATAGATAGCGAGGAGAAGTCAATCCTTGGCTTCAAAGCTTCAAAGGAGAGGCTGACTCTCTCGTTAGGGGCTAATGCAGGGGTGACTTTACGTTGACGCCAGTGTTCATTTACTGTTCCACAAATGCTAGGGCTTTTCAGAATTAAGCTGAATTATGTCAGAGTATTGATAAAGAAAAAAAAAGAATTTTTCTAAACCTACTTTACATGTGCTCTAGAAACGGAGCAACAAAGCCTGAATGATAGCATATCTGTTCACAGCATGGTTTACTGAATATTTTAAGCCACTGTTAAGAACTACTGCTCAGAAAAAAGATGCCGTTCAAAATATTATGTCTCACTGACAATTCACCTAGTCACCCAAGAATTCTGATGTATAAGGAGATTAATATTGTTTTCATACCTGTTAACCCAACATCCATCTGCAGCCCATGGATGAAAGAGTAATTTCAACTTTCAAGTCTTATTATTTAAGAAATACATTTTGTAAGGCTATAGCTGCCATAGATAGTGATTCCTCTGATGGATCTGGGCGAATTGAAAACTTTCTGTAAAAATTCACCAGTCTGGAAGCTATTTGTCATTCATGGGAAGCGTTCAAAATGTCAACATTAACAGCAGCTTGAAAGAAGTTGACTCCAACTCTCATGCACGACTTTGAGGGGTTCAAGACTTCAGGGGAGGAAGTAACCACAGATGTGGTAGAAATAGCAAGAGAACTAGAATTGGAAGTGGAGTCTAAGATGTGACTGAATTGCTATCGTCTCATGATAAAACTTGAACAGGTGAGTAGTTGATCCCTTATGGAAGAGCAAAGAAAGTAGTTTCTTTAGATGGAATCTACTCTTGGAGAAGATGCTGGAAACATTGTTGAATGGCAACAAAGGATTTAGAAGATTTCATAAACTTAGTTGATAAAGCAGCAGCAGAGTTTGAGAGGATTGATTCCAATTTTGAAAGAACTTCTACTGTGGGTAAAATGCTGTCAAGCAGCAGTGCATGCTACAGAGAAATCTTTTGTGGAAGGAAGAGTCAATCGATGTGGCAAACTTCATTGTTGTCTTATTTTAAGAAACTGCCACAGCTACCCTAACTCTCAGCAACCACCACCCTGATCATTCAGCCACCATCAATATCGAGGCAAGACTCTCCACCAGCAAAAAGATTATGTCTTTGACTTGCTGAAGGCTCAGATGATCATTAGTATTTTTAGCAATAAAGTATTTTTAAATTAAGATATATACCTTTTTATACATAATGATATCGCACACTTAATAGCCCACAGTATAATGTAAATATAACTTTTATATACTAGGAAACCATAAATTTGTGTGACTCATTTTATTGCAATATTTGTTTTATTTTGGTGGTCTAGAACTGAACCCACAATGTCTTCAAGGTATGTCTGTATTGAGCTATTACTAAGTGCCAGACACTGTGCTAAATGTTTTATGTGTATTATTTTATCTAATCCACATAGAAACCCTATGAAGAAGGTATTTTTATTACCTTCATTATAAAGATGAGAAAACAGACCTAAAGGACCTTGATGTATAGGCATTCATCACCCTGATTTAGTCATTTCAGACCTTTTACTGGAAGGGCTCTGAGAATCCAAATGCACCTGTTATTTTTCCACCCAGTGAATATTAGCACCTACAAGTATAACCAGTATGGGGAGAGAAGTTGGTTATAGTATTTTTCAACTTTTAAAGGGTTTTCTTCAGTAATTCTGCTTCTAAGTATATACCCTAGAGAAACTCTCCTGCAAGAGCAAGAAGATACATGTATGAAAAATGTGTGTTTACATTGCAGTCAAAATGAATAAACTAAATTTCCATATATCAACATGGGTATATCTTGAAAACAGTGTTTTGTTGTTGTTGTTGTTGTTTAAAAAAGAAAGGCTATAAAATGATACATTCAGTATAAAATCATTTATGTAAAATTTTGCTTAGTAAAAACTGTTTAAAATATAAAACACTAGAATATGTTATTTGTGAATTTGTGCTTATGTTGTAAAAGTATAAAATTGTGAACCAGATAACACTAGGCATGGTGGCTCACGCCTGTCATCCCAGCACTTTGGGAGGCCGAGGTGGGCGGATCACCTGAGGTCAGGAGTTCAAGAAGTCTGGCCAACATGGTGAAACCCCGTCTCTATTAAAAATACAAAAATTAGTCGGGCATGGTGGCGCGTGCCTGTAATCCCAGCTACTCAGGAGGCTGAGGCAGGAGAATCACTTGAACCTGGGAGGGGGAGGTTGCAATGAGCCGAGATTGTGCCACTAAACTCCGTCCTGGATGACAGAGTGAGACTCTGTCTCAAAAAAAAAAAAAAAAAAAAAAAAAAGTGAATCAGATAGGTAAAACTTCAGGATAGCAGTTACTTGAGGGAAGAAAGGAATGGTGCACTAGGGGAAGGTGCAAAGTAGGCCTCAACTCAATTTCTATGTTTAATTTATCTTGTTTTAAATAATAATACAAATATGAGAAAAGTTAACATTTATTCTTACAGGGTCTACGTGGATTTATTACCTTATTTTCTGAAAGCTTTTGTATTAAAAAAAAAACTTCCATCCTAAGAAAACTTTATATTATTGCTGGAAAAGAGCAGGAATCACCATATAAAACATAATCTCACTAAAATTTTAGCTAAAATTTAGCATTAAATCTGAAGCAGATTTAACTACAAGCTCAATTTATCCATAAAATAACTTAGTAAACCATCCATAGAATGTCTATCTTTGAGTCTTGGAAACTCAATGTATCCTCCAAAATACGCTAGTTGTAAAATATATTCCTTAGTAATTTGATTATGGTGAATTTCTTTATTCAGTTTTACATTAGCTGCAAACCACAGGGTACCAGCCTCTACAGCCTCTCACAACATTATCCAGGGCAACAGGAAGAACAGTTGCCTGGGGATTGCTCTGGGCCATGTGCTTCTGGCCATAATTCCTTCTTGTGGCTCACTGTTATCATCTGGACTGTGCATTCCCAAATATGATTCCCCCAACCATCATTCTTCCTCTCCCTTTCTTCATTTCCAACAGCATAGGATTTCACTCTGAGGGTAAACAATCATGCATGCTATCAAATTAGGCGACGTAAATCCGGCAGTGAGTGTTCTTTGTTACATTATTTGGTATCAAGGTTCTGGGTCATACCTAAAAGTGTTCCAGCTTGAAAATTAATTTAATCTCTTGTTTGTTTGCTTCTGTTTGGAATCATTTCACTCTCTAGATAATAATGTAGCCGAGGAATGCTAAAGCCAGCATTATTTGAAGTGCTACTCGTGCTTACAATTATATTTCATAAGTGTGGAAGTTATTCTGTGTATACATTTAAATATAATCCTTTTCAGTTATATAACAATCAGTATCCGTTTTTTTGTGTGCATGTATTCATACACTTTTTTTATATTTGCCTTGTTTCAAAATTGATAAAAGGGCTAGAAATATACATAAAATATAGCACTAGAAAAATTCAGTCTGAAGGCAGTGAAGAAATGGGAACAGAGAATTTAAGCCAAGAGTGAGTTAAGTATATAAAATACATCCTGTTAAATCTTATACACAGACCGGAAGGAGACCACATATAAGGCTTTAAGCTTTCTCACAGCCAAGGGAAATACTGTCAGTTCCACAATTAGGTTTCCAGAAGGCAAAAACAAATGGGGATAATAAACAAGGGAAACACAACTATACCAGGTGCTAAAACCAAAGAAAAATATTTTCCAGATATTGTCAGAGAGAGTAAATATAGCAACAAGTTTCATGGCTCCTATAAATCCCTTAATGTAGGCCGAAAGTATTATACCACAGGGGATTCTCTAAGGAAATCTGAGGGGAGGAAGGAGCCATGGCACTGGGTCAGGGGCTGGAGAGGGTGGGGAGGGGGTGGTCTAGGCCCTATCCAGGGGCTAAAATGTCACAACAGTTGGCCTTGACATGAGGCTCATTACCAGGGTGACCATGTAATTTATTGTCTAACCCAGGACTTTTTGAGAATGAAAGAGGGTACTATTAACAATCAGGCCCCCATAATAGGTGGAAGCCATGACCGTCCTGGGCAAGCTAACTCTAAGTCATTGCTCATCACCTGCTGACATCCTGCTGCAGTGCATCCTGCCACTCTAGACACAGTGAGCCAACCTCATCCTGTCAAACGTGGAGTGAGTCTAACCAGCTCAATTTGCAGGAGCCTCTGGAGGATTCTGGTCCAGGTCACTAGCACAGTGTAGGCTTGCCTGTGAGTCAAACAGGGAAGGGAACCAAGAAAGACTGGAGTAGGCAAATGGGAACAGTCGCATGAGAATTCATCAAGAAGAGCTTTGGGGATATGTCAGGAGAATGGGTGGGAGGGGAAATAAAGAAGATTCTAAGTAATTGCATGGGTCCCATGAAGAGGAAAGAAACAATTTCCTTTCCCCTGGCACTCTCTGAAGGGCCCAGTGAGAGGTCTAGTGGAAGAAAACTTCCTGAAGTTGGGATATTATCATAATGACTGAAACACTTATGCTGTGGTTCTCAAACATGTGATATGAATTACCTGGAGCGCTTGTGGAAAACTAGTTTCTAGCACCCCAACCCCACAGCTAATGATTCTGTTAGTCTGAGATAAAACTCAGAAATCTATTTTAACAAGCAAGATTAGCCAGGCATGGTGGCACACACCTGTAGTCCCAGCTACTCAAGAGGCTGAGGTGGGAGGATCGCTTGAGTCCAGGAGGTCAAGGTGTGATCGCACTGCACCACTGCACTCCTACCTAGGCAACAGAGTGAGACTTTGTCTCCAAAAAAAAAAAGAAAGAAAGAACAAGAAGAAGAAGAAAAATTTCTATGACCCTGCTGGGAAAGAAACTGAATCAATTTGGAAATCAGTATATTTAGTCACACAAGGACAGGTAAGGAGGAGAGTCAAGAAGTAGCACATCTGATCAGTTGTACCAAATGAGAATCTCTTTCTCCCTAGACAAGGCCCAAGACTGCCTCCCTAAGCCAGGTGAAAGGATGGTGGAGAATAAAGCCCCCAAGCTCCCATTCGTTCCTGGTTGCATTTTATTTTCCCCAGTGAAACAAACATAAGGCCAAACTTCTTGCCTTTGATATCTTGAAGCAGAATTAATGGTACCCTGTCTTGTGTTTATATCATATGTACTTTATTGGCTCTTATGTTAGAGTGATTATATATATTTGGACACAGAGTCTTGCTCTGTCATCCAGGCTGGAGTGCAGTGGTGTGATTTTGGCTCACTGCAACCTACACCTCCCAGGCTCAAGTGATCCTTTCACCTTAGCCTCCTGAGTAGCTGGGACTACAAGCGTGTGCTGCTATGCTTGGGCACATGACAAAACTCCTAGAGATGGCTTTTGTCATGTTGCCTAGGCTCAAATGATCTGCCTGCCTCAGCCTCCCAAAGTGCTGGGATTACAGGCGTGTGCCACCACACTGGCCTAGAGTGATTTTCTCCATGTCAGTTTCCCTGGCAAGTTTACAAGCTGCTCAAGGCGAGGGACAATACTTTACCATATTGGTGTCTCACAACACCTAGGGAAGGCATGTCATGTGCATAGCTAAGCTTCTTTGCCTGCTTCCTTCTTCTCTCACTAGGTATCAGGCATTAAGCTCTCTGCCTTCAAAGTTTAGTGGGAAAGGCCTACAAATAATGACAGTGAAGTGCTTTATACAGAAAAATTATAGAGGTAAGCATGGTTGCTGTGGAGCTAGGGAACGTGAGCTTGATTTAGCCTGTCAGGACCAGTGAGAGTTGATAGAAATGAGCCAGGCAGAGGAGAGGGGAGGGGGCATTTTAGGCATAGCAGCATCTGCAAAGCTAGGTAGTACCTACAAAGAGAAAGAAAGTTAGCAGGGTGTGTAAGAGAGAGAAGAGAAGGAAGAGAAGAAAGGATGGGGGGATTTGTGGTAGTGCTAGTAGCTTACTGTGGCTAAAGAAATGTTCACTTGGACTGTGACACCAGCGAAGGGGCCAGAGGTAGGGTTAAGAGAAGAGCATGAGCTCTGGAACCAGCCCGCTGGATGGTTCAAATCCCAGCTCTGCCACTTGGCTATGTAACTTTCAGCAAATTACTTAAACTCTTGTGCCTCAGATCCTAATATGGGAGCTTTAGGGACTCTTTATGATAAACTAAGTGGCTTAATACTTACAAAGCAATCAAAATAGTGCCTGTCATACAGTATATGTACTCAATAAAGAGTATATATAGTATATGTACTCAATAAATATATGTACTCTTTAAAGAGTACATATAGTGTACTATATATAGTATATATAGTATGTACTCACTAAAGAGTAGTTCTTGGCTGGGCACGTGGCTCATGCCTGCAATCCCAGCACTCTGGAATGCTGAGGTGGGCAGATCACTTAAGCCCAGGAGTTCAAAACCCACCTGAGCAACATGGCAAAACCTCGTCTCTACAAAAAATACAAAAATTAGCCAGGCATGGTAGCACGTGCCTGAAGTCCCAGCTACTCGGGAGGCAGAGGTGGGAAGATTGCTTGAGCCCAGGAGGTGGAGGTTGCAATGAGCCAAGATTGAGCACTGGGTGACGGAGTAAGACTCTGTCTCAAAAAAAAAAAAAAAAAAAAAGTAGTTCTCTTTCTCTTTACTTGCCACTTTTATTCCATTCCATGCAAGTTTGACTGATTATACCTCTAAAACCAAAACCAAAACCATCCACTTCTGTCTCCACAGTCTCCACCTTGGTTCAAAGAACTATGACATCTTTATTAGATTCCTGGAATAGCCTCTTAACTGGTCTCCCTGCTTCCACTCTTGCTCTGCCTTAATCTGATCCACAGAACAGCCTGAGTGATCTTTTTCAAAGACAGATCAGATGTCATGCTGCTTAAACATCTATTGTCTCATTACACTTCATATCAATCATTTAGAATTCTCCTTACCATGCCTAAAAAGGTATTAAATAATCTGGCTGCCTCCTACTTTTCTGACCACCCACCTGCCCCCCGGCCCATGTCATACTCCCCTCCCTTTTACTATGTTCAGCCTCAAGCTGCCTTGGATTTGACAAGTGTTTCTGGCTAAGACCTTTGCATCTGCTGTTCCTCTGTCTTCCCCACCTCCTAACTAGTTTGCCTTCTTCTTGTCTTATAGAATCCAGCTCAAATGTCAGAAGAATTGACGTCAGTTTGAGAGACCAAACTAAGTTACAGCCTCTCTGGTTTCTGTTACTCTGGTAGGTGTATTTCTTTTTCATTATTTTTCCTTCTTTACTCCTCATCCCCCAATGTAAGCACCATGCAAACAGATATGTAGGCTTTTTCATTGCTATAGTCTCAGTGCCTGTAACGGCAAACACCCCATCCCCAACATAGTAAGCATTCAAATGTTTATCGAATTGATGTTAAATGAATCAGAAGAGAGGAGGGAAATAAAAGAGAATATGGCCAAAAAATAAGGCACCTGGGGCCAATTAGGCTTTTGCAGTACTGCAGTGAGAAATAATGAGGCCCCAGCAGTGGTTTCCAACCTTGGTTATGCATTGGAATTACCTGGGAAGAGGTTATTTATTTATTTTTTATTTTTGTTGTTGTTGTTTTGTTTTGTTAGAGATGGAGTCTTGCTCTATTGCCCAGGCTGGAGTGCAGTAGCACAATTTCGGCTTGCTGCAATCTCTGCCTCCCAGGTTCAAGCAACTCATGCCTCAGGCTCCCGAGGAGCTGGGATTACAGGAGTGTGCCACCATGACCCGCCAATTTTTATATTTTTTTGTAGAGATGGGGTTTCATCATGTTGTCCAAGCTGGTATCAAACTCCTGGCCTTAAGTGATCCATTCACCTAAGCCTCCCAAAGTGCTGAGATTACAGGCATGAGCCACTGTGCCCAGTTTCTTTCTCTCCCTCCCTCCTTCCCTTCTTTCATTCTTTCTTGAGACAGGGTCTCACTCTGTCGCCCAGGCTGGAGGGCAGTGGTGTGACCAGGTCTCACTGCTGCCTTGACCTCCTAATGCTATGGAGATGATCCTCCTGCCTCAGCCCCCTGGAGTAGCTGGGACTACAGACGTGGGCCACCATGCCAGGCTAATTTTTGTATTTTCGCCATCTTGCTCAGGCTGGTCTTGAACTCCTGGACTTAAGTGATCCAACCACTTCTGCTTCTCAAAGTGCTAGGACTACAGGTGTGAGCCACCGTGCCCAGCACACTTGGGGAGTTTTAAAAACTACTGATGCCTGAGCACCACCCTCAGTGATTCTGATTTAATTGGTGGGTGCAACGTGGACATAAGAATATGCAGCCAAAGTTGAAAACACTGCTCTAAAAGCAGAGGGAGATATAGAAGAGAGAGCACAGGGATATTTCTGGGGTATAATAAACAGGACTTGGTGGTTAGTTATTAATTGGAAGGGACAAAAAGAATGGGGCCTGTGAAGAATCCTAAGTTTCTGGCTTGTGTCTGGGTGAATAAAAGAAGCACGCTTTGAGGAAAGGACAAACTACATCTTGGACGGCCTGAGTCTAAGGTGCCTCTAGGAATTCAAGTCGGGGATGTTCAGTAAGTATTTGTTTTTTAATACATTTATTTGGCCTAGTGAAGAATAGAAAGTCCTTCTAATTTTTAGGAAGACAAGAAAGCCAGAAGCAGCATCTGTACTTAAATGTTGTTTAACATGTTGATATATTTTCTTTTCTTTTTCTTTCTTTTTTTTTTTTTTTTTTTTTTTTGAGACAGAGACTCGCTCTATCACCCAGGCTGGAGTGCAGTGGCACAATCTCGGCTCACTGCAAGCTCCACCGCCCCTGTTCACGCCATTCTCCTGCCTCAGCCTCCCTAGTAGCTGGGACTACAGGCGCCTGCTTTACCAAGCCCAGATAATTTTTTTGCGTTTTTAGTAGAGACGGGGTTTCACCGTATTAGCCAGGATGGTCTCGATCTCCTGACCTTGTGATCCGCCCACCTCGGCCTCCCAAAGTGCTGGGATTACAGGCGTGAGCCACCGCGCCCGGCCAACATGTTGATGTATTTTCAAGAAAGATATTATGTACGGGTACTTAACTTACTATTCTTGTGCTATCTGTAGGCTTAAAGTATCCCATATGCAAAGTCGCTGGCAGCCTTCAAGTAGCATTTAAAGGTATAACAGCTTTAAAACTTTCCATAAATGAAAATAAACATACCCATAATTAATTCCTTTAAGATTCGAGGTCAAAGACACTTAAACCTAAACTGCCTAGCTTGTTCAATTTTCTAATTGGTAAACATTTACTGGGTTACCAAAGATACCAAGTACATTCGGAAAGACCATGGCTCCTTGGTTTGTTCCTAATTTAAATTACACAGACACACTAAACAAGGACTGAGAGAGTGATATATTTAGTTAAGTAACAGATGGCAAATGGACATTCTGTCCAGGCTCTGTAACATTCGTTTCTCAGTATTCCACGGAAGAGTGATCTAAATCTTGAAGAGAAATAAACCAGAAGGAAATGCACCAGGCCCAGAATGAATTTGTTTATTCAATTAAGAATACCAAGACCAGTGTAGATTGAAACATTCAAAGGGGATATAACTGGCTGAAAAGATATGAGAGGAAGGAACAAATAAAGCTGGATTAAAGTAATTAGGAATGTATTAGAGATGAAACAGGAATTCTGATTACGTAACTGCAAAATAGCAAAAAAAAGAAATAAAAGAGATGAGTGGAAGATACTCTCCTCACGAAGGCTTGCTATCGTGGCTAAATACTGCTCCTAACAGCCTCTGCAAAGACAGGTCCACTAAGACTAAGATAGGGCGGCTGCAGACGCACGGGGTGCTGCCGCCCTCTGGGAAAGGACATTTCCTCGCCGAGAGCTGCAACATTCCGGCACTTCTCTCCCTGGGCCGGCCGATCTAGCAGGTGAACCCTGAGAACACAAAGGAATGAATATTGCCCGGCAAACTGCCAAGAGCCAGGGTCGCCAAGTCTGGCAACTCCCTTCAACCGGGCGCAGCTCCAGTCACCCCAACCTGTCCTTGCAGGAGACGCTCTCTGGGCCACGGAGAACCGGGCAGGGAGACACCGGTACCAACGCCCGGCGCGCTCGAGGCGAAGTCGCCTCCGACAGTAACAGGCGTCGGGGCCGCAGTCGGGGCCACCCGGATACAACGGGGCGGCTCCTGCGCGGGCGCGGAACGAACGTGCGCAAGTGAACAACCGCGTCCAGACCCGCCTGCGGCGGGCGCGGTGGGCGTGACGCCATGACGCACAGCACGCGGGCGGCGCGCCGGGGCGGGGCGGGGCGGGGCGGGGCTGCCGCGGGCGGGAGGAAGAAGTGGGAGGAGGAGGCGGGGAAAGCGGGGGCTGCGGGCGGGGGAGGTGGTAGTTGCGGCGCAGGTTCCCGGGAACAGCCGTCGAGCCGCAACTGCGGAGGAGGAGTTCGGGAAAGCGGCCGTCGGGACCCCTCCCCTCAGTCGTCTCCGCCCCAGTTGAGAGGCGCCTCGGCGGGACCCTCCCCCGCGCTTCCTCAGGCCACTGTCGCCGCTGCTGGGAGATGGGCCTAGTAGCCCGCCGCTCTGCGCTGTAGCCGCTCTGAGGAGTTAAAGGTACGGGCGGGCACCTGGAGGAGCTTGCGCCCCGGAGCGGGAGAGCAGGGGCGGCTCTCGCCTACGACCCAGGGAGCTCTGGCCGGGCCACAGCCCTCGCGCCCCTCCCCGAGACAGAAATGGATTCGGAAGTCCCGTGGGAAAGGCGCCCCCCTCCAGTGTCCAGCGTGGGCCCGGGGCCGTGGCCGGCTTAGGGGGTCAGGCCTCGGGCAGCTCCGGGTCCCCTACCCGCCCTGGCGCGGGCGCCTTCTGGGCCGCGGGGGCCGAGGCGGAGCGTGGGATCCGCCCCAAGCCCTGTCCTCCTGGCCCGAGTGCCTGTGCGGCCGGCGGCCGGCCCGGCGATATTGTGACGGGCCGAGGCGGCGCTCCCCTCGAGCTGTCTCCAGCCCCTGAAGCAGGGGAGACCCAAGGGCTACTGCCGCGGGGAGGCGGCGGGGGCGGAACGCATTCCTGACGGGTGAAATCGGCTCTAACGGGATCGATTTCCGGGCCTTGCTGCAAATTCGGAGCCGGGACATCGCCCCGCAAGCCGTGCTGCCTGGGGCCCTAGGGAGGGGAGCTGCGTTCCGGGGAAGGTTCGTCCGGGACTGCTACCACCTCCTTTAAAAGCAAAAATTACACAACACACCAAAACGGTGTAGCCTTGGGGTGAAGTATGTGTTAACGGGGGTCTTCCGGGATTGTCTCCTCATGCTAAGCCTTTAGGGTGTTCCCAGCCCTCGCCCAGCAAGTAATGCTACTACTTTGAATTTTCAGTTTTTCCTATCTGGGTTCCACTCTGCAGTTGGTCTTTTTTTCCCATTTCCATTAATGGGAAGAAGAAAAAGAAGTTTAGGGTTCATTAACCCCGCGACAAGGGCAGTAAATAAAAAGAGGGAAGAGAGTGGTTAAGGCTATATATGGGAGAGAGAAAGGTTTAATTTTTTCCCATTGGCCCTTGGAGAGATAAATACATGAACGATGCTTTACTCTGCTTAATGTTTACTGTCCACAGTGTTGCAGAATGTTCTATTGGGGTGACGTTAGAAAAGACAGCGTTTAAGTGCCGCTGCAATTTTCAAACCTAGGTGTTGGCTGGAAATGCTAATTTTAAGTGTTAGCAAACAGTGGAGGCTTAAAGCAGTCCTTTCCTTTGATCGGTTGCCTTAAATTGTGATCTTTACATTCCACTTTTTTTTTTTTTAAGAACATGGCTTTTTATTTTTTTTTTATCTTTTCTTATTTTAACATAGATTCATTGATACTTTTGGTTGTTTGAAGTCTGACGGTTTACCTAAATTTTATTTTCAGTTTGCCATTACCCGTCTTAATACACATTTTACCACTTCTGTTTATAATGCAAGCCATTACCGTGTTTACCTGTTTACGCTTATTTAACACTGACTGAACTATCTGAATTGAGTTAAAATGTAAATACTTCTCTATTTAGAAGATGGCGATGATCGTATTTTCAAATGTTCTTTCCTTGCTACAGTTCCATGGTAAAGATTTAGAATTAAGCCTTGGGACTTGATAAACCAAATTGTGCTAAAAAACACTTTTAAAATTTGTTAGTTTAATGCCCTGGTTAATGTTCTCTTTTTAAAAATTACTGTATGGAATTTAACTGAAGTTTAAATTTTACGTGTCCCTGGAAAAATATTTTAATGGCATCGCAAGGTGTCTTTTTGAGGAAAAAATTGCAGTTGGCAACTAATGTTAGTGTATTTTTTTCACTATCTCAGCTTCCAGGAGATTCCAGTAAGATTAATTTTTAAAACTGCAACATTATTTTAGGAGTTGAAGCACAACCCAATTCTTAGTATCCAAATAGTGGCCACTGGAAATTTTGTTTTCTCATTTAGGGGATCCCTCAGTTGATCAGTAGACTTAATGTAAAGAACTGGCTATACTGTCAACCAGTGTTGGGATTTTTTTAAAAAATTGGTGATTTCTTGAGTTTTTGAAGTATTTTGCTTGACTAAAACTATTATTTTCTACTTAACATATGAGAGGCGCTAAGATTCGTATTTTTAAAGATACTTCATTCAAGAACATGGATGAATAAATAAAATACTTAGCATCTTGGTGGAAAGTAAATGCACTTCCCAAATTTGAATGTAAGTGAAGTCGTAAAGCAGTATGTTTGCAGTTGAGGATGTAAGACACTTGGGTCACTTCTATTTTAATGGGGTTGGATTGAAGGATACTATTTGTTATGGGGTTGTTTAGTATTAAATATGGGTAATTAAAAGCAAACTTTTTGTTTTAACTATTTGAAATAATCACTTATATATTATGGAAGGTTCTGACACTCCCTGCCCCCTACGGGTTTTTTTGTTGTTGTTACAGCAGTTTATATCTTGAACACTTATTTAGATTTATATAGAAATTTTTTGGTTTCAAATTACTTCTCCCCCTTCTCCAACACACATAGTTTGTTGTTGTTGTCGTTTTTAATCTACAGGGCACAGATGGTTGAGATACGTAGTTTTCTGAAATTTCCAAGTAGGGAAAAGAAGGCAAAATATTTGTGATAACATGTAAAAGTTCCTAGTCAAGTGCTGGGCACAGAGTAAGCTGGAGATAAATTTTGTTATATTAATATTTACATCTGAATTGCTCACTTATATCATCTGTACTCAGGTTATATAGGAAATCTTAGGGAATTGTTATTCGTTTCTCTAATGTCATTAACAAGTGAAAACTGACTGTCAAATGCAGGCTGGTTTTGTACTGAACTAATGAGCTTATGCTCTTTTAACATTCTTTGCCAAGATAAAAATTAGGCCACCTTGGGCAAAAGCCCAAAGTAAAGTTGAATTTCTAAATTTATATTTGATTGCATATTGCATTGTATTTGGCAAACTAGCATATCATAGCAAAATGGTAGTTTAATTTACATTGTCTGAAAGGACCCATGATTATATATGGAGTAGTACTTCAGCTTAAAAGCTATTTATCAAAATGTTCATCTTACTGCTTACGGAGAATAGCTAAATTTTTCTTCCGAAATGTTTTTCTCCAACTAGGAGTAATTATGAATTTTCTAAGTCATGCCAGTTCTTTGTTAGCAGACAGAAGATGCCTAACGTTGAAACAATTCATTTACTTAACCGTACCTGCACATCTTAAGAATAAGGGATAATATTTCCTTGCTAAACATACCTGTATTTCAGATGGTGGTAGGCTTCAACCAAATAGCCAGTGAAATCACTTTGGGTGTTTAAAACTTGTGTATTTCATTTGTTTCTCAAAAGCTATCATATGTCAGTGATACTTTATGTATCAAAGTGGAAAAAAGTAACACTTTTTGATAAAGTAGGTTTTGCTTGTGTTGCTCTCTTTATCACTGTCATTAACTCCTGAAGAATTATTTTTATTGGTAACATTTTTTTGAAAGTTATGCCATTAGCCTTAAAACCATTATATAGTCTTATCCTATTGATGTTATCTAGTATTTTATTTTATAAATCATTTACTAAAGAATTAGTGTTAATTTGTTTTAGAAGTCCTATTTGAGAAGGTGTTGTTATATGAAACTCTCAATATGACAGAAGTGATCCGTTGTTTTAAGTCTCAAATAAGTTTGTGCAGTGAATTCTGAAGCAAAACCCTGCTCAGAAATCACGTTAGCTTGTTTACGCCCAAAAGAAACTTCTAAACTGAGTCTTTGGTCCAAAAAACTGGAGTTGGCCCCATAAAATTATGTATACTTAGCATTTTTAACTTCTGTCCTGTTGGGGAGACCCCTGAGGGTAAAAATAGTCTTTATGATTTGAATAGCAGGCAGGTTGCCAATTGAAGAGACTGGTAGAAGTGAGCCATAAGGAGGGAGCCAGAGTTGTTAAAGGGAAGGAGCAAGAAACCAGGAGAAACTTTTGGGAATGTGATGATATTAGGCTTCCAGATAAATATTATATAGCATATTAATATAAATATTATATCAGAAAAATAAACTCATTAGCATGAATCTATTGACTTATATTTTGTGATTTCTAAGTCAAGTATGGCATTTGCCCCTGAAAATGGTAAGGTATCCTAAATTAAGTTATTCTAATGCATAATCACAAATGGGACTATGTGAAATGTACAGAAGTATAGGAGATAATGCAAGCTCTGTGATGACAGGGACCATTTTCTTTGTTCACTCTTCAAATCTCAGCGCTTAGCATAAGCCTGACAGTAAAAGATGTAGAATAAGTATTTGCTAATAGAATTAAAGTATCTACAATCTAAGGTATTTATTTTATAACTATCTCTTCAGCAGTGTTGTCCAATAGAAATACAATGTGAGCCACAAATATAATTTAAAATTTTCTAGTGCCACATTAAAGAAGTAAAAGGAAACAGGCAAAATTAGTTTTCATAATGCATTTAAGCCAATAGATCCAAAAGATTATCATGAGTGACTTTACATACTTTTATTCATATTGGATAGCGTAGCTGTAGGGGCATTTTGTATGACATGTTTCTTTCTGCAGAACTTCTTTGTCTTTTTGTAGTCTTTTTCTAACTGATTGATGTGTCTTTTGAGGCCAAATACAGAATTGCATACACCTTCAAATTGGAGTTATTGAGTTGGATTGAAAGTCAGGCTACCTGTCTTCTCTCAGTTTTACATCTCCCCCAAAAATGACTTTGTGTGTTACTGTCTTTCCCCATATATAATCCTGTAATCCCAGCAGTTTGGGAAGCTGAGGCAGGCAGATCATTTGAGGGCGGGCAAGACTAGCCTGACCAAAGTGGTGAAACTCTGCCTCTACTAAAAAGTACAAAAATTAGCCGGGCTTGGTGGCAGGCACCTGTCATCCCAGCTACTAGGGAGGCTGAGGCAGGAGAATCACTTGAACTTGGGATGCAGAGGTTGCAGTGAGCTGAGATTGTGCCATTGTACTCCAGCCTGGGTGACAGAGCGAGACACCATCTCTAAAATAAGATAAAATAAGGAAGGATGTTCATCATCTATTTCATTGGATTGTATAAGTTAATTATGCTTTTGAAACACTCTGGGCTACTCAGACAATACTGTTATAAAAGAGATCCTCTAATTATTAGTAACTAGTCAGAGCAAGCTTGGCTCATTGTAAAAAACAGGATAGAAGTTCCCATGAGACAAGTGCATATAGAATGTACTGTTACCTCCCACACTGGAATCAGTAACAGTAAATCAATACAAGATGCTCTTAAATAGAATCAGGAGAGACGACTAGGTTGGTTTGAGCACCAGATTTTAAACCTCTCATCTATTTAATATTGCCTGAACAAATCTGTTTTTCAGTTTTTGTATGGAATAAACGGGACTTTTTATATAGGCATCCTTAAATCAAAATCATGAAATAAGGTCCTTTGGAAAGTGGGGATGGGAACTAGTAAGTAGTGTGAGTGCGTAAGTGGGGAAAATAACCATTTAGAAAAGCCTATTATCTCAGGGTGTATGATGTATATAGCACAATGACTGTAATTCTTTTATCCAAACCAAGGGTGGCAGTGGTTACCTGGTAAGCAGTTGAGACTTCTGGTTGTATACATAGCCATATCAAGTAGATTTCTCCTTATAGCCATACCCTTTAATATAAAACCAACTTTTGCCAGGCATGGTGACTCATGCTTGTAATCCCAGCACTTTGGGAGGCCAAGGTGGGTGGATCACCTGAGGTTAGGAGTTGGAGACCAGCCTGGCCAACATGGTGAAACTCTGTCTCTACTAAAAACACACAAAAAAATTTACCTGGGTGTGGTGGTGGGCACCTGCAATTCCAGCTATTTGGGAGGCTGAGGCAGGAGAATCGCTTGAACCTGAGAGGTGGAGGTTATAGTGAGCCGAGATCGCGACATTGGACTCCAGGCAGGGTGATGAGCAAAAGTCTGTCTTAAAACTAAAAATAAATAAATAAATAAAAACTTTTCTTTTGGAGACAGAGTTTCGCTCTGTCACCCAGGCTGGAGTGCAGTGACACAACCTTGGCTTACTGCACCCTCCGCCTCCCAGGTTGAAGCCATTCGCATTCCTCAGCCTGCCAGTAGCTGGGATTATAGGCACCTGCCACCACACCCAGCTAATCGTTTTGTATTTTTTTTTTACAAGAGACAGGATTTTGCCATGTTGGCAAGGCTGATTTCGAACTCCTGGACTCAAGTGATCTGCCCACGTCAGCCTTCCAAAGTGCTGGGATTACAGGCGTGAGCCACTGCACCTGACCCATTTTTTAAATTATGCACATAAGTTAAATATCCTTTAGATTTTTGCATAAATACAGCATACCTTACTGATATCCTTAGCAAAAATTTCCAGAACCATATTGTAGTGCGTTGCATGGTAGCCCCCCAAAAGATATGTTCACATCCTAATCCCCAGAATCTACAAATGTTATTTGGAAAAGGGTTTTGCAGATGTAATTAAGAATCTTGAGATAAGATCATCCTGGATTATCCAGGTAGCCTCAAAATCAAGTGACAAGTGTCTTTGTAAGGGAAAAGTAGACAAATTACAGAGAAGACACACAGAAAAGGAGGAAGCAGTGTGCTCATGGAGGCAGAGATTGGAGTGATGTAACTGCAAACCAAGGAATGCGTATAGTAACCAGAAGCTGGAAGAGTCAAAGAACATATTCTCCCCTCGAGCCCCAGTAGGAGCACGGCCCTGCTGGGTTTTGGACTTCTGGCCTCCAGAACTGTAAGAGAAATATCCATTGTCTTAAGCCAACCAGTTTGTGGTAGTTTGTTACAGCAGCCACAGGAAACTAATATACAGTCAAAGTCTTCAGTAAACCAAAAATCTCTAATTATTGTTGTTTTATATCATGTTCTGTGATGGTCAGAGACTAAACAGCCCTTTCGTTAGAATTCTAATTCTGAGAAATATCAGAGGAAGTGTTTTAATACCCTCCAGTCTCAACAGGAATCGATTATATCTTGTAAGATGCATTTTGTTATTTTTGTTTGTATCATTTCTTTCTTCTCTCTCCTAACTTGCTCCTTCTTTGCTCTTTGTATGCTTTTTAAGATGTAGTTGACGTGGGGGAGGGGAATGAGTAAAACACTGGTAGGATAGACCAACAGGTTTTGTCTTCTTTAAGGTGTAATTCCTCCATGATCCCCCTTCCACCTTTTCTGTCTCCTTTACTGAATTTGCCTCTTCTCCCCTACATCTTAATGTTGAAATGCTACAGGCCTCATTCCCTACTCTTTAGTATTTACTTTTTGGTGATTTCGTCTGTGTTTGTGATTTTACATACCATTCAAATAACAGCAACTCCAAAATTTACATCTCTAGGCTTTACTTTTTTCCTAAACTCTGGGCTTGTCAAACGGGTGTTTGGATATACATCTCCACCTGGGTATAAGAGATATCTCAAATATAAATGTCTAAAAATGAACTTCTGGTCTTAACTCCCTCTTGAAACTTGTGTTTCATAGCCTTCCCCATTTCAGTTGATAGCAGTTTCAGCCTTCTGGTTAATCAGGCCAAATCCTCTTGTAATCCATCAGGAAGTCCTTACAGTTCTACCTTCAAAACATGTATTAAAACATGTCCTCAACACCTTCACTGATGTGCCGTCGTCATGTGTCTCATAGATTACTTCCATAGTCTTTAAACTGTTCTCCATGCTCCATCCTTGATACCTCTATCTGTTCACAACACCAGAATGATCCTCTTAAACTCTTAGATTGTAAACTATCTCTGTCACTTTAGAAACCCCATAAGTTTCCCTGTCTCACTTAAAAGCCAAAGTCCTTACAGTGGCCTTAACCCCACACAACCTGGCATTCTCATGTATCTCAGATAGTCTTTGCCTTGCTCATTTATTTTCAGTCATATTAGGGCCTCCTGGCTGTTCCTTGAGCATACCAGACCCATTCCTCCCTTAGGGCCTTTGCAGTGGCTGTTCTGTGTTTTGGATGCTCTTTCCCTAGATTTCCACATAGCTAACACCTCTTTTACCTCCTTTAGGTCTCTGCTAAATGCCACCCTTTCGATGAGACTCTGATCACCCTGTTTAAAATAGTAATCAACACCACACAGACACTGATCTCCTTTCCTCTGCCAAACTTTTTCCCCACCTTTTAGTAGAGAAAGATATTAAAATATTTAGACGATATTTAGAAAATTGTAAACTTGTATATAAGAGCATGGAGTAACTTTTAGTAATGCTTATTTATAGTTACTGACCTAGAATGATAGTGGAGATAAGATAGGAGTTGGGCCTTGAAAGAGGAGTAGGACTAGCACAGAAGATGGAAAATAATACTCTAGGCAGAGACAAAGGCTTAGGAAAATTCATAGAGGTGAAACTATGTATGTTTTGTTAAGATATTTAACAACTAGGTCAGTTGGCTAAAGTGGGTTTTTATGTAGAACAGTGAGAAACAGGTTGGACTGTGGAGGGCTTTTAATGCCACAGGAAGCTTGAAATTTATTCTTCATCTCAGGGAAACCAGTGGAAATTTGTAAGCAGACTTTAACAAAGAAGGTGATGTGGTAATTTGGATACCAGGTGATTAATGAAGGGCTAGTCTAGGCAGTAAGATAGTAGGAAGAACACTGAGCCTTTAGCTCTGCCACTTTAGCTGTGTGGGTAAGTCACATCTCTAGACTAGTGCTGTGTGATAGAACTTTCTGTGGTCAAGGAAATGTTCTAGACCTGTTCAGTCCAGTATGGTAGCCAATAGCCTATGGTTGTAGAGCATTTGAAATGTGACTAGCACAACTGAGGAACTAAAATTTAATTTTAATTTAAATAGCATCATGTGACTAGTGGTGATACATCGAACCTAGTAGTTCTAAACTTCAGTTTTCTCACTTACAAAATAGGTTAGATTAGAATGCTAGTGTCACTAGAAAGATAGGTTTCACAGCCACATAAAGTTGGTGCAGCCTCTTGAGAAGAGCAAGTAAGTAGATGAGCACATGGACTTTTACATGGCTAGTTTTTTCGCGTGTGTGAAATAGGTCCAGAATTTGTAGCCTTTTCACTCTTTGTATCTTCTTGACTTACTTAAAGACCCACTCTGTCTTTTGATGGCTACTTTTTCAAATTAGTCTTTGGATTACTGTCTCCCAGGAGTTGACTAGTTAAATATCTGATACATCTAATTTAATAGTCTGTTTTGGAATTGTAGTTAAACTGATTATGATGCTTTTGTTTTTTTATTTTTTAATTCTTTTCTATTTCATTTTTTCAGAGACAGGGTCTCACTGTGTCACCCAGGGTGGAATGCAGTGGTGTGATCATAGCTCACTGCAGCCTGGAATTCCTGGGCTCAAGCAACCCTGCCACCTCAACCTCCCAAGTAGCTGGGACTACAGGTGTGCACCGCCACACCCAGCTAATTTGTGTAGTTTTTGTAGAAAGGGGTTTCACTGTGATGCCCAGGGTGCTCTTGAACTCCTAAGCTCAAGTAATATGCCTGCCTTGTCCTCTCAAAGGGCTGGGATTACAAGCATGAGCCACCATGCCCAGCTGATTTTGTTGCTTTTGAATTCTCAATAAGAAAACTGTAACAGAGATAAACCTTTATAATTGTTTGCCTGCTGTGTAATTATTACCTAGATTTTTCTGTCTTTAGAAAATACTCCCTTTTCTTTCCTTATACAGTTAATAATATTTCCTTTGTACATGAGTTTTTAATCTCATTTTGAGGAGACTTGTGTAAAGAGAAGCTAATTTGAATACTACATACCCAAAGGGAAACAGGTGCATTTTGCTTATTGTGCCTCTTGGTTCCCAGGAGATAGTGTTCCATCTGAGAATTACTTTTAGTTTGAAGAAAATAGATCTCTCCCAAACACCTCTTACAGATTACACTCTATCTCTTATGTACATATATCATACAATTACATGCACACACAATGATTTCGCTAACCAGAGGTCTTCCCTCCCCCTTACTCATGGTGTCCTTTAGGAGAAAGAGACAAATGAGCTTCCAGAATTGGAGAGGTGGGATGCTACTGTTAATCAATAATTTGTATGGAGTTGAGGGATATCCAGAGAAAGTGGTTAGGATAAGATTAGTCCAAACACTTAATACTTTTTTTTTCTTTTTGAGACAGTTTTGCTCTTGTCACCCAGGCTGGAGTGCAATGGCACAATCTTGGCTTACTTCACCTCCGCCTCCCGGGTTCAAGCAATTCTTCTACCTCAGCCTCCCAAGTAGCTGGGATTACAGGCATGTACCACCACACCCAGCTAATTTTGTATTTCTAGTAGAGACAGTGTTTCACCATGTTGGCCAGGATGGTGTCGAACTACTTACCTCAGGTGATCTGCCCACCTTGGTCTCCCAAACTGCTGGGATTATAGGCATGAGCCACTCCACCCAGTCCAAACACTTGATACTTCTAATTGTCCGAATAGTAGAATCAGATTAATCATGAGACTTGGTAAAATTCACTTTCACACTGAATTTACTAAGAAGGGTGTACTAATACTTGGGAGAATTTGGAGACATTTTGTAAAGAACAGAAACAACAATTATTTGTTTATCCTAGAAGATTATAATCATCTACTTAACCTAGAGTATTCTGTGTATTAAAACTGCCTATATATTTGTATATTATCATCATAGTCTTTTGGAACTAAGGGACCCTAGACATTATCTGGTCTTAATCACCTTAGTTTTTGAATATGGAAGTTAAAATTCAAAAACGTAGACAAACTTGGTTAAGATCTAATACTAGGTCAGTGTTTCCCTTCTGTTGAGAACCAAGAGACACAGTAAGCAAAATGTGTCTGTTTTCCTTTGGATATGCAGCATTCAAATTAGTCTCTCTTCAGCAATGTCTATTTTAACCAATTGAAGGACATTTTTGACAGCTAGGTATCTTTTTAAAACCTATTTAAAAACTTACATGTCTCTGGGCACTTGATCATACCTGGCATTTTGCACTCTGCTTTTCCTGTGGTTTCCCTAATGCTGTATTGTTTGCTCTTCTTGTCAAAGAGGGCCTGGAATAAGCTAACCAAAATGTTTTTTACCGGGGAAATTGAATGAGTAATGCTTTATTCCTTTCTGCAGCAGCTTACTTTCTGTAATGACTTGAGTAATGAATATTACTTGTAATGAGTATTATTAAAACCACAAAGCACCATTTTGTTCTTCTCCCAATCAGATATAGGCTTAAACAGGTAAATGTGGCAGGTGCGTGACTGTGAAGCTGTTTAAAAAATACCTCTTTTGGGAGGCTTTGTGGCTTATGGGAATAGCTTATTCTGAACTTTGAGTTTCTGTTTCTGAGAGATTATAGAAACTGTCTTAAGGCTAGAACCCAAGAGAGTATATCTGGGTCTTGATAAGTGTTTACTTTCTAAAGAACTTGTTGGAAACTGATACTTGCCTACGCTGATTATAAGTTGTATTAGCCCCATCTCCTTATTTATAAGTAGTTGAATTAAAAATATTTATTCCATTTTTAATATTAGACCACTTGAGGTAAGTTTGTACTAGCTGTACATTTATATTTACCTTTGAGAAATTCGTGTACTTTAATAATGTATTCCAAACTTCCAAGTGGCTATTCTGATTACATTAGGGAAGCCATTTCAGAGGCAAGCATTTGTTTTTATTTGTAACCTAATGTGTGATAAGTTTTTTTTTACCCAATACATGGTAAATTTAGATACATTTGTGCTATCTTCTCAGATGAGTGTACTTACAGGTAATATTTAAGTGATTTATATGTACCATACCCTTTACTGAATTCTTGATGTGTTATTTTATTTAATCTTTATGGACTATAGGTACTGTAATTCCCATTTTACAATTGAAGAAACTGAGTTTTAGTAATCTAACTCAATGTCACATACTTAATGTAAGTTTCAGAGGCTGAACTTGAACTCAGGATATACTGACTCCAAAGTGCATGCTTTACTCACTCAATAAAATGTACTCTATCATTACCCCATATTTGTATAGCATTTGAAAAACCTTTCCCCCCAAGTTAATCTAAATTTTGTTACCTCATTATATTTTCCAACTTTAAGGTGGGTAAGATAGGTAATTGTAACAGAAAACCCAAAATCTTATGGTGGAACACAATAACAATTTATTTCTCATTCACACAAAAAACCATGTGGAGTACTCAGGTATCCAGATTCTTTCCATCTTGTGACTTCTCTGTCCTCTAAGTTCTGCTTATAGTCACCCACTAGAATTACTCCATTCAGCCAGCCATTGTGTGAAGAGAAAGAGAGCTTGAGGGTTGTTTTCAGGGATGATGTAGAGGCCAGTCCTTGAAAGGGCATACATTATTATACTCAGATTGCATTGGCCAGGACTAATAACATGGCCACACCTAGCCATAAGTGGAATGGGAAAATGTAGCCCTGCTTTGTGCTCAGGAGGAAAATGAAGCAGATAAGCATATAACAGCATCTCTTCACAATGTTATTTTCCCCATTTTACAGATGATACAGAGAGGGCCTTTCTGAACAACAGGAAGAAAACCACTTGGTAGAGATCATAGAATCTAGGTTTCCTTAGATCTGTATATTATGTGCTCATGCTTCTAAGGACACATTGAAATAATTGAAAGATATTTAGATTGTATGTCTAGTACCATTACTTTCTTTCGCATTGGGCATTAAATGTCTTAACCTCTTCGTGTCTGTTATTAATACATTTTAAATAGATTAGTAATTGACTTACCTCATAGGGAATAATCAGCTTGAAAATTTTTTTGGTGGTAATTGCCATTTTAAGTAAAGATGACACAATAGCATGATAATATCTTTATGGACATATTTATGGTCACCTGTCCTTTGAATATACAATATTGATTAACCTTTATTTATATGATTTTTGTTTTCAATGCATGTGATGGGTTAGTCTGGGCCATCTATCCACGTAATGTTTATTCTTGTGTGATGAATCGGAGACTTCGTTTAGGGATGAAAGTTTTTTTTTAACCTTCCCAAAAACTTAACTCTTGTGCAAATAGTTGCAACTTCAACTGGAATGCTTCTAATGGAATAGAAGTATTTTCTAACTGAGCTTATAATTGGTACAGCCGTGAATGTTGTACTAATAATATAAATTAGCAAGAGTAGGAAGGATTTACAGAAACTGTTAACTTTTACTGACAAGTTAAATCTGACATCTTAGTGTTAACAGTTAACCTTTCATTGTACTTTAGACTCCTTGGAGAATGTGTTGAAAGCTGTGGATGTATCCTGTGACTAGAATATACATATATTCACAGTTTAACATACACTTTGAGATTTCATGGATTTCTCTGAAGCCAGTCCATGCATTAACTGTTATTTTTAAGCATTTTAATTTTTTTCTAAAAATGTATTGTGCTTGTTATATTTTTAGTTTAATAGGCTGTAGAAAGAGATGTTTAATAAATACTATTACCTGGGCAGTAAGAATAATGCCCAGAGGCTGGGTGCAGTGGCTTATGCCTGTAATTCCAGCACTTGGGGAGGCTGAGGTGGGAAAATCACTTGAGGCCGGGAGTTGGAGACCAGCCTGGCTAACATGGTGAAACCCCGTCTCTACTAAAAATACAAGAATTAGCTAGGCATGGTGGCACGTGCCTGTAGTCCCAGCTACTAGGGGGACTGAGGCACGAGAATGGCTTGAAATCGGGAGGCGGAGGTTGCAGTGAGCTGAGATCGCACCACTGCACTCTAGCCCAGGCGACAGAGTGAGACTGTGTCTCAAAAAAGAAAAAGAAAAAAAAAAAAAAAGAATAATGCCCAGAGAATGCATTGCTGCTTTGTATCTGAATTTGGTAGTTATATTGGGGAATCAATTTCTTAGAGGAAAATAATGACATTTCTAAATTTGAGGTTCTTAAGCAAGTCTCATAAGTAAGCATAGATCATGAATGACGTAACTTAAAAATAACATTTAAATGAGATTTTTGAGTAATAGCAAACTTTATTATAATGAACTTCAGTGATTTATCTCTTAAGAGAAAGCGATACATGAGAATCTAGTTTAATGTCTCATACTTCTCTTAATGATATGATTCAGATTTATAAAAACTCTATTTAGTTTGGGCCAAAATTAGCTTGGGTAGAAATATATCATTTCTAGTAGATCACTTAAAGTTGTGGTCTGATCAAAGGGTGGCTTATGATAATTATCTATTTTTTGGTAGTCAGCTACTACATTAAATTGTACATAGCTGTATTTAAATTTGATGAGGTGGTGTTTGCAACACTACATATAGTAAATGCTACACACAGACAGATACTTCCTTTTTTCATTGCCTTAGGAACCTTTATGTAGCACCAGAGGCTGAGCAGATCCAAAATAGTGAGTCTAGGGTTGAGGATTTCCCCACCTTTTATCTGCTAATATTGGTTCCTAAAGTTATGCCCAGTGAGCAAAATGAATATTCTCTATACTAGATCATTTGGTTAGATAAATAGTGGTTTCTTTTGTGCAACTTAAATTGTCTACTGGAATGTTCGGGTATTAGAAAACCATTGTAACTACGAAAAATAGAGTGCTGTCAAAAGTATCTAAACTCTATTAGGAAGAAAGCTTTAAAATGGATTTTAATAAATACTGGTTTCAATTATGGGACTACTATATATGCCCAAATAAAAATCAATTTTTTTCCTTTAAAATTATGCTTAGAAAAGAGGGAGTTACTTCATTAAAATTTAGATCCTTGCAAAGTTATTCATGTTACTCTTTGGAGAAGATATCATCTGAAGTATCTGTTCAATGCTTAAATGTACTAGAATGAAAGTTCCACAGAACAAATAGACTCTTGTCTATTTTGTTCACTATCCAGCACTTACAAGAGTATCTGGCACGTGATAGGCACTGAACATATTTGTTGAAAGAGTAAATGAATTAATACTTACACAGGTTACTTGGAGCAAATAAGGCAAAAAGTTTAACAGATTTAGTCATTCGTAGAAGACCTTACAGTTCCAGGTATTGAATAATGAAAGAAAATCTTTTAAAGGATCATTTTTAAAAAGCAGTCTGGTAAGCAGTTATATTGTGGAGATCATGGATGCATAAGTAGGCTAAAATTCCTTGTGACAGCATTCTATACAAATTCAAGAATACTGTATCTCAAAGCCTAGATGAAGATATCCTTTGGAAAACTGCCAGATGTTTTCCTTAAAAAATTTATACATCTTTCCCCCTAAAGAATAGTCTATATAGTGTAGGGCAGCTGAAAGTCAAGCAGAAAGTCGGAGTCTTACTGGCTTGAAGTATCAGGGGAAGGAGTTAAGTGGCCAAAAATAGGATAAATCCCAGAAAGGAGGGAGTTATGGTAAGTAGCCCAAAAATCTATGGGTAAACTCCCTTCAGATGCCTAGATGTCCCCTAGAAGTGTGCTTGGGAGATTCCAAGGAGTTCAGTGGAAAACAACAGCTGGCAGGCAGAAAAAACTAAATAGAGATTTTAGCTGATGGCTTTTGCAGGGGTGACGGAATTTGGTGTTTGATTCCCACCAAGATAGAAGGGATTGGTAAACATGGGTGCTTTCCACAGATCTACTCTAAGAGAGCATAAAACCAAGCTTTCAGAAGTTCATGTTGACTAGCCAGTGACTTAACTGCCCAGTATAATAAAAGTCCTCACTCTTCAGGAGAAGATAAGAGACTACAGAGCCTCTATAACATATCTACAATATCCAGTTTATAATAAGCAATTACTAGACATGTAAGTAAGGAGGAAAATATGGTTCATTCCATGTCAAGACCCCCTCAAAAATAGGTAACAGACCCCACAAGTAGCAGACAGACTATAGCAACTGTAATATTTTAAGGACTTAAAGGGGGAAATATCATAGTGACTGGGTAATCTCATCAGAGAAATGGAAACTATAAAAAAAGAACAATGAGATATTACAGAACCCAAAAGTCCAGTATCTAAGATGAAAATTTCACTGGATGGATTTAACAGCAGATTGGAGACAGCAGAAGAAAAAGTTGATGAAGTGGAAGATAAATCAATAAAAATTTGCCAGTCTACCGAACAAAGAAAAAAAGATTACAAAAAAGAATAGTGCCTCAGTTTCTCCAGGGACAGAAATCAAACTAACATACAAATAATTAGAATTCCAGGAGTGGGGAGAGGGGGGGGGGGAGAGAGAGAGAGAGAGACAGACAGACAGACAGACAGAGACAGTATAGTAAAAAATACTTAAATAATTTCCCCCGAATTCCTTTATTTGGTTTAAATCAACTTCAAATTCAACAAGTTCCGTGAACGCCAAGCAGGATAGATATAAGGAAAACCACATCTAGGCACATCTTTCTCAAACTACTGAACATCCAAGATGGAAAACAATGTTGAATGCAAGCAAAGGAAAAAAAGACACATTCTATACAGGGGAATTAAAATATCAGGAAAGATGACTTGTCAGAAACAATGGAGGCCAGAAGACAATGTAATAACCTATTTAAAGTCCTGAAAGGATAAAAATATCAACCTGGAGTTCTGTATTCAGCAAAAATATCCATAAAAAGTGAAGGTGAAATAACTTTTTTTTTTCCCAGATGAAAGTTGAAGGAATTCATTGCTAGGAGACCTGTGTAGCAAAAAATGCTAATGGAAGTTCTTGAGGCTGAAGATACATGACACCAGATGAAAAGTGGATCCACAAGAACAGGGCTCCCCAACCCTTGGGCCACGGTGTGTGGCCTGTTAGGAACTGGGCCACGCAGCAGGAGGCGAGCAGCTGTGAGCATTATTGTCTGAGCTCCGCTTCCTGTCAGATCAGTGGCAGCGTTCATTTCTCATAAGAGTATTGTGAACTGCACTCGAGGGATCTAGATCACACACTCCTTATGAGAATATAATGCCTGATGAAACCATCCCCGCTCCCACTCCCCACCTCCATCTGTGGAAAAATTGTCTTCTGTGAAATTGGACCTGGTGCCAAAAAGTTTGGGCACCGCTGCACAAGAAAGAATGAAAAATACCAGAAAGTAAATATGTAACAATTAGGTTTCATCCTCCAAAAGAAGGCTTTGTAAGCCTATAGAGCAATGGAAAAATTTATAAAGGACCTTGTTAGATGTTACTAAATTAAAAACTTAGACAACTGTACTTCAAAACATCACAAAATTGAAGGACAAGTGTTTAGAGAAAGTAAATATTGTTTAAAATCAAAGAGGAGCATTAATATTCCAGTGTAAAAATGGGCATAAAATGTGAACAAATAAAACATAGAAGTAGTGAAGAGGACAGTGCATGTGAACAAATGTTTAAATTGTTTGGCAATCAAAGAAATAGAAATTAAAGTGTGTATTTTTTGCTACTCAAAGAAAGAAAAAACTCTTACAAAGGATGCTGGTGAGAATTCAGGGAAATACCTTTCTGGCGAGTTGTAGTGCAAATTGGAACAAAACATTTTGGTATTCCATTTCAAGGGATTATTTTAGAAGTCCATACCACCTAGATAGTAGAAGATTCTTACACCAGGAAGTGACTTGTTGAATCAGTGTATTGGCCAGGCGCGGTGGCTCACATCTATGATTCCAGCACTTTGGGAGGCTGAGCTGGGCAGATTACTTGAGGACAGGAGTTCGAGACCAGCCTGGCCAGTATGTCAACACTGCATTGTTACTTAAAAAATACAAAAATTAGCTGGGGATGGTGGCGCATGCCTGTAGTCCCAGCTACTCTCGAGGCTGAGGCACAAAAATCACTTGAACCTGGGAGGTGAAGGTTGTAGTGATCTCGTGCCACTACACTCCAGCCTGGGCAACAGAGTGAGACCCTGTCTCAAAAATAAAAAATAAGAAATTAGAAAATTAAATCAGTGTGTATGTAGGGGGTGGGGCATGGAGGAAAGATCATTATTCAGTAACTAGTGTTGAGGTAACTGGCTTGCCATTTAGAAAACAAATTTTGATCTCTACTTATTCATAAACTATCAAATTACCAGTAGAAAACATGTGAAGGAATTTTAAAAATACAATCTTAGAGTGGGCAAGGCTTTTTCTAAGGCTGATGTAGAAGTCAAAAGTCATAAAGATATGTGAATCTGAGCACGTTAAAAACATTTGAAATTTCTGCATTGGAAAATTGCCATGTAGTCAAATACAATTTATACATACACACACACACATACCCACATGATAGCAAGGCTCTTTATTAAATAGAACTATGTCTTACACATCAATAAGGAAAGTGCTGTAGCAGGATATGAACATGTGCCTAGTTCACAGAAAGTGAAATGTAAATGAGTTGTAGTGAGAAAATACTAAAAATGTATTTCCCATCAAAGCAAATGTTCCTCGTGGATTCCCAATCTCACATACAAATACATAGCCATTAAAGTTAAATTTGTTTTCTTTATTCTTCATCTTCTTTCATCTTCTCAGCATAAGCATGTGCTGAAGTTTAATAGCCTGTTATTATTTTGTAATACAGAATGCAGCATTTAAAATAGTCTTTTTTATTTGTTGTGTTTATTGACACTTTCACTTGAGTATGGAATAGCTTCAAGCTTCTGTAGTCACCAAGTTAGTGATCAGTAGAAACTCTGCTGGGAATTCTCTGTACCTATTCCATCTTTACTTAAAAAAAAAAAAAAGACTTTGTCCTCTTTCGGTTCTCTTCAACACTGCTAGTAAATATTGTCACATGCTGCTTTTATTGCATGCTTATTTTAGAAGTACCATACATCTGGATGTCAGACATCTAAAAAACAAAATTAGAAGACATAGGTACACTGCTCTTAGATTTAGTATTTTGACCATCAGCACAAAATTACTGGATTTTCTGCATATTTTAAGCTGTTTGAGAAGTGACAGAAGAAACCTAATTTTCGCTGAATAACAGAAGCAAAAACTGTTATTTGACCATGTAGTAGATTTTCCTCTTGGGAAGTAAGTGTTTTCTATGTATGCAAACTTTTTGCCCTACCTTCATTTCCAGAATACCTGTCTAATGATGCGTAAATCATTTAGGCACATAGGTGGCTGTTAGATCCTGCTGAAGTGTTTGTGGTTAGAAGATGTTTATTGGTGGGATATTATAAATGTATAATTCTTGAAGTTGTAGTGTCAGGATACTTAACATGTTTTACGAATCCTGAAGCACTTCTGAAGGTAAAAGGTCCATGTCTTTCCACAGTTAAAAAACTGGATGTAGTAAGGCTGTATGGCTTAAGGATCACAGAGTAATAGCAACTGAAAAGCATCATTCATTCATTTAATATTAAGCACTTGCTGTAAGGTACACATTTTGTAAAGCACTAAGTTACGTTACATTCCATTTCAGCTAACATTTAGTACAGTGCCAGGTTTGTTAGGCATGTTTAACACATGTCAATTTCACATTATTCTTAGAACATCTATTTGAGGTGAGTGGTATCCATATTTTGTGGTCCTGATCGCTGATTCAGGAATGTATCTTATCTAGGATATGATAACAAAAAATAGCTGAGCCAGGTCTTTTGACTCCCAAGTTCTCTTCTTTAAACATACAACACTGGATGTTTTTTGTTTGCATGTCCAGATCTACTCTCATTCACCCTTCTCTACCCTGCTCTGTGCCCCCCTCAGGAGGTTGACTAGAAGGACTGACTTAGAGGCAGTTGGCTTCTGGTTGGATTTACTCAATGTGAGGCACTGGCAGGATATTGGAGAGCCAAAGGAATGAAACATTCCTTTTCTATGTTTAGGTACACAGATATCATTGTGTTGCAGATGCCTCCATTATTCACTACAGTAACATACTGTACAGGTTTGTAGCCTAGGAGCAATAATCTATACAGTATACCCTAGGTGTGTAATAGGCTATAACATCTACGTTCGTGTAATTGCACTCTGATCACACAACAAAATCAATGACACATTTCTCAGAATGTATCGCCATCATTAAGTGATGCATAACTATATTTGTATAGATTGAGCTCTCTGTTCCTTATCTATCCTGTGTTTGTGAGGGAAAATATAAACTGAGGAACATGAGTGAAGTTTGTTTGAGTGAAATGTTTTTCCAGAAAACATATGTTAATTATGAGGTAAGCCATAGGAGGAAAAAACACATAGAAAAAGGCACATTAATCATGAGTTTCTGGGTCATATATGTATCACAAAGTGAACTTACCTTTGTAGACACTATGCATACTGCACATATTAAGAAAGTTTGGCTGGGCATTGTGTCTGACGTCTGTAATCCCAGCACTTTGGGAGGCCAAGGAGGGCGGATCACTTGAGGTCAGGAGTTCGAGGCCAGCCTGACCAACATGGTGAAACCTTGTCTCTACTAAAAATACAAAAATTAGCAAGACATGGTGGCGCATGCCTGTAATCCCAGCTGAGGCAGGAGAATTGCTTGAACCCGGAAGGTGGAGGTTGCAGTGAGCTGGGATTGCGCCATTGCACTCTAGCCTGGGCAACAGAGCCAGACTCTGTCTCAAAAAAAAAAAAAAGTTCCCTTTGTGCCTTACCATAAAATGTAGCCACAATCCTGACTCCTAACATTGTACATTAATTCTCTCTGTTTGGAACTTTATATAAATAGAATTATACCACATACTCTTTTGTATGAGAGTCCTGTCTTGTGTGTAGCAGTATTTTGTTCCTTTTCATTGTTTCATTGCTTTAGAGTGTGAATATACCACAATTTATGTATTCATTCTATTGCTGATAAAAATATGGTTGTTTCCAATATTTTGAATATTATTACCAATGCTATTGTGAGCATTGTTAAGTATGTCATTTTTCTTATTCCTTCCTTTCTAGGAATAAAATTGTTGGGTAATAGGTTATCGCTGTATGCCAATTTTATAGATATTGTTAAACAGTTTTCCAAAGTAGTTGTGCCATTTTACACTCCCACCAGTAGTGTAAGAGAGTTCCTATTCCTCCACATCCTTGCTAACACTTAGAAATGACAGTCTTTTAATTTTAGCCATCCTATTAGGTGTGTTGTAGTCTCTGAATGGGGCATTAATGTGTTTTTTCCTGATGACTGATGATGTTGAGCACTTTTCATATGCTTTTGTGAAATGCCCCTGCCTATTTTTCTATTGGATTGTATATGTTTTCTTATTGATTTGTAAGCATTTTTTACATAGTCTGGGCACTGTGCCTTTATTAGTTATATGTGGCAAAAGTCTCCTCCCATACCCTTAATACTGTCTGTTGATTTTATTCTAGTCCAATTTGTCAGTCTTTTATTTTATGGTTGGTATTCTTGTATGTTCTGTTTAAGAATTTTTCCATTGAAATAGTCTCTTCTCTTGTCTCCTAGAAGCTTTACATTCAGATCTGTAAACCGTTTGTAATTGATTTTCATATATGGGCAAGCCATCCATCCATCAAGTTTCCTTTCTTTTCTCAGGTGGATAACCGGTAGACATAGTACTTTTCTTTTTTTAAAGGCCATTTATTCTCAGTCCTCAGCAACATCACGTTTGTCATAAATCAAGTCTCGTGTGTGTGTGTGTGTGTGTGTGTGTGTGTATGTAGGACTTTTATTTTATTTTATTTTATTTATTTATTTTTGAGATGGACTCTCACGCTGTCACCCAGGCTAGAGTGCAGTGGCGCAATCTCGGCTCACTGCAAGCTCCGCCTCCCGGTTCACGCCATTCTCCTGCCTCAGAAGAATACTCCGGAGTAGCTGGGGCTACAGGGACCCGCCACCATGCCCGGCTAATTTTTTATATTTTTAATAGAGATAGAGGTTCACTGTGTTAGCCAGGATGATCTCAATCTCCTGACCTCGTGATCCGCCCGTCTTGGCCTCCCAAAGTGCTGGGATTACAGGCGTCAGCCACCACGCCCGGCCTATATGGGACTTTTTCTGGACTACTTTGTTCCACTGATCTTTGTATTCATCCTTGTGGCATAGCACACTATCTGATTACTGTAACTTTATATTATATCTAGCGGCGTTAGAGCCCTTTCCCCACTTTGTTCTGCAAGATTATGTAAGCTATTCTTAGCCCTTTGTATTTGCATGTATACTTGATTGTCAGTTATAAACAACAAGAGAAAGACCTGCTAAAGGCAGTGAGAAATCATTGAAGTCAGAGTGATAATGACCAGAAGTTTTTTTCTAAGATTTTAAGAATAATTAGGTCAGCTCAAATCTAGAATCTTTTATTAAGATTAAAGAATGCCCTTTTTGTTATTTCAGCATTAGTCTTGTAGTTTCTTATAGACTATTTGATAAATTGGCCTTATTTAAAAAAACAACAGCTACTAATGGTTAAGGAACATACTTGTTTGAAATTTGATATTTATGAAAATATACAAACTAAGAACATAATTAAATGATCTTGATTTTTTTATTTTTTATTTTTCAGAACATCCGTGATAACAGTCTTCTGTAAATCGAACTTTTGAAGAATTCTCTGAAAGAACCAAGTAGAATATTCTTACATCATGACTTACTCTGAATGCAAGAACAAGAAATAGGTTTTATCTCTAAATATAATGAAGGGCTGTGTGTAAACACTGACCCTGACTCAATTCTAACAAACATTTTAGACATGAGTTTACATCGGCAAATGGGTTCAGATCGAGATCTTCAGTCCTCTGCTTCATCTGTGAGCTTGCCTTCAGTCAAAAAGGCACCCAAAAAAAGAAGAATTTCAATAGGCTCCCTGTTTCGGAGGAAAAAAGATAGCAAACGTAAATCAAGGGAGCTAAATGGCGGGGTGGATGGAATTGCAAGTATTGAAAGTATACATTCTGAAATGTGTACTGATAAGAACTCCATTTTCTCTACAAATACCTCTTCTGACAATGGATTAACTTCCATCAGCAAACAAATTGGAGACTTCATAGAGTGCCCTTTGTGCCTTTTGCGGCATTCTAAAGACAGATTTCCTGATATAATGACTTGTCATCATAGATCTTGTGTGGATTGCTTACGACAATATTTAAGGATAGAAATCTCTGAAAGTAGAGTTAATATTAGTTGCCCAGAATGTACTGAACGGTTTAATCCCCATGATATTCGCTTGATATTAAGTGATGATGTCTTGATGGAAAAATACGAAGAGTTTATGCTTAGACGGTGGCTTGTTGCAGATCCTGATTGCAGGTGGTGTCCAGCTCCAGATTGTGGGTAAGAAGATATTGTTTGATTTTTCTTGAGTTAATTTTTTTCTCTGTGGATAAAATAATTTGCTGTTACTCAAAAATTTTTACGTGCTGGAGAATTCATTCAACAGGCCTGTTGAGTGCACACCATATATCAGGCACTATGCTAGCTGTTAAAGGCAGTGATCCTGTCTTACTCATTTCTGTATTGTCTCTGCGTTACATATTCACGGAGCACATTTAAAAGAAAAGGGTAAGGTGGTAGAGTTCAGGATCTACCTGAAATTGGTTTTCTCATCCATTTGGAGAATTTTGATTTTGGAATAACAGACGAAATGATGAGCATTGTTTGTGAAGAGGAGGTTATTTGTGGTCATAAACTCAAATGACCCTCTTCTTTATTTTTTTCTCTTTGTTGACATGTTTCTCATGAGAGATAAATGGCCCTTTTGAAAGGTACCTACCTTAGCATGTGCCACAGTATGATGTGTTCATGTTGATATACATAAACATTTGCTAGTCTCAAGTTCTAGGGGTTATGTAATATTTGATTTGCCTCAAGTTTTTGAATTAACACATACCGTATTCTCAACATTTAAAATAAAATAATTTTGCATATATATTTGATTATTATGTTGGTGAGCAGCTCCTGTTTATAGAGCATTTATTGTGTACAGTTGTCAGAATTAGGGAAACAGTAGTCATATACTATTGAAGAATAGTGAAAGCCACAAACAATTAATGTGATATGTAGCACACTGTTAGTAAACCAGAGATTATAAGTAACGTTTGGGGAAACCCAGAACTTCCGAGATTATCTGGGTATAATCTCAGAGGCAAGACTGGAATGTGAGTTTCATTTATCAAATTACAATTTCAGGACTCGTTACCTGAATCAAATCCACGATTTAAAAGTTTCTTGAGTAGTGAATTTTCAGATCGCATCTAACCTACATTCCATAATTTTAAATGAGAAAAGTAGTGTTTCCTGCCTGTGCAAATCCCAGTTTTCCCAGGTATCGCTAGCACTTTATCATCCACCAAGGATTTCTGTGTAGTATACAGCATTTTAAAATTACCTTTTAATATTTTATGAATTAATTAGTTGTATGTAGGGTTCAGATATTATTCATTATCAGATTTGAATTATGCTGTCCTATACTGCGGGGAGCTTATACTGTAATATAGATAAACAACAAAATATGTTATGGATGCTATCTAAACTGGGCCAAGGTTAGCTGTGTTTCCAGGTGTAATGGCAGAAGCAAACTCTGGGATGTATGCAGGGCTAAATTTTCAAGAAAAAGATGGGAAGAAAATAGAAATAATGAACAGTAGCTTTAAATAACTTGAGCAGAAGACAGTATTCTGACGGAAAAACAGCTTAGATATGATTGAATCACTCTTGATCCTGTGGACCGACCCCTGCATAACGTTTTCACAGGTGCAAGTGTGCGTTTCCACTGGTGCACAAGTGCAAGTTATACTCTTGAAATTAGAGTAGATTTCAAGTAGGATAGCAAATTTTAGTTTTAAAAAAACTTTTTGTGAGTCGTTATAACAAATACTCCCATAGCAAGAGTTCAAATGCTGAGGAATATGTCTGTTATGTTTCATCTACGGAAAGAGTGTGGTTTATCTGTCTATCCTTCATAGAACCCCAGGGTACAAGAGGTGCTTAATACATTCCTCTAAATTTTTAATAGCTTAAAAGAAATCTGCGACTGCACGTGGTGGCTCATGCCTGTAATCCCAGCACTTTGGGAGGCCAGGGTGGGAAGATAACTTGAACCCAGGAGGTCAAGGCTGCAGTGAGCCGTGATTGCGCCACTACACTCCAGCCTGGGCAACAGAATAAAGCCCTGTCTTTAAAAAAAAAAAAAAATCTGACAATGATAAAACAAAGGAAAAGGAGACTTAAGTTGTCACAGCCTTTGGCCAGGAGTTATTAAGACAATAAATCCAGGGGCACAAACCTTCTGGTCACTTAATTGCTGTATGTTATCTTGTCCTGGGTTGATTGGTAATGTCATCATAATATATAGTTAACATTAGCAACCTAATTGAACATAGTAGGTAGGGCTAAAGCAAATTATAATTTGTATAAGAACTTGATTTTAGGGGAAGCATGCTGAACCAACTGGAAAAAGGATGGATTATTCAACATACAGAATTAGTTATTTGAGGGGGAAAACATTAGATTGTCACCACATATGTTAAAATCAAAACAGATTACAGAGGTGTAAGTTATATAAATAAACGGAAAAAATCAAAAGAAAATATAGGTGAATGATTAGCTAACCTACTGCCACATTGTGTATTAAAATTGAACACACATTTATTATATAACTGAGAATTTCAACTCCTAGATCAGTACTGTAGAGAAAATCTTTACTTGTATACCAGGAGATTTGTATAAGGATGTTCCACAATAACAAAACAAACAAAAAAATGTTCATTAACAGTAGAGTAAATATATTTAGTTTATTGGTTACCTCTTGAGAGTAGGAAGAGGGGATGTGAACTTCAGGGGTAACCAGGTTACTTCTAAAGCCACTGATAATAAAGGTTCTGATTTCCAGTTCATGCTTAGTATACTGGCATAATTTTTGATAGCACTACATTTCTTTCTCAAAGTGTTCCAATTTAGATTGTGAGTTAATGATCATCCTACTGATAATGTTCTTAACTTGTGTGGTACATACAGGAGTATTTCTTTTACTATTCTTTATAAACCCTTTTATATATATTTCTTAATAAAGATTTTTTTCAGAAACTCATACTTTGGGATATTTTGGCACATTTTCTTCTCATTGAGACTTCGTTGTTAAAAAGTAAAATGGCTCAGTATTAATATTTTAGAGATGATAAATGTTAACTCAAGTATAAAATATCATAAAATAATAGAAACATTTGCTTTACTAGACTCCGTTACTATGAAAACAACCACATGATTGTTATGTAAGTTTAACAAATAATTGTCCTTGATTAATTTGGCTATACATTAATTTTTGGTGTTATTGGTTGTCAGTAGTCTTACCCACAAAGGACAGAGGAAAAAACGTCACAGATTACTTTTGTGTATTCTCTTTTATACTTGGCTTATACTGCTCTGTAAGTTGTTATGGTCGTATTTCACATACTTGATGATGTAGGTTTTATGGTTGTGTTTTGAAGAAAATGTCACCCAATAATATAAAATTTGTGTGTATACTTTGAAAACGTAGGATACTATACAAACCCTCATTAAAAGTTAGCTTTACTTATTATGAGCTGTAAATACCTGATTTTGAGTCCCTATTCTATCATGTTATAAGGATTAAGTGAGATCTTTAATGCTATTACTAGCAAAAGTCCTAGTACACAGTAAACTTGTCATTGCTCTTACTATTCTTCATCTCTATTTCCAAAGTTTTGCTTTTTTAAAAAATCAGATAATCATTCAAATATTTAATGCACCTATGTGCCAGGTACTGGAGATTTATTAATGAACACAAGACAAAAATCTCTGACCTATTGGAGCTTACTGAAGCCTTTGAAACACACAGAGGACCCCCCTTTTTTTTTTAATTAAAACCCCATTTTTTATTTAAATCTGGCATAGGGAATATTGGTAAATTTCTGAATATTTGGTTTTTATAAAAATGTTTAGCCACGGTGCCAGGACCATAGGCGTATATGTAGTATTTAGCCCCTTTTATTATATAACACACTTGAAATGTTCTTTTCCAGAAATGCTAGATGTGAAATTATGAATTTTTTCTTTTGCATTTGTTATTTATAAACATGGCCATTTTCTGTATCTGACATTAATTTTACTTAAATATACAGTTTAACACACCTTGAGAAATACTGTACTTACCACAGAGTAGAAAAGAGTTCTACCTGACCTGATTTCCATTTAAGATCTCTTGGGGTTTCTGACCTAATATTCTTTCCACTCTTGAGGGCTAGGACTGATCACACTTGTTTAAAGGACGGTATTTCTAAAAATCCCACTTGAGGAGGGGCCCAGAGGGCCAAATTTGAGTGCTGTGATTTAACCAGAGTGAGTCTCACTAGACAGCTTCTAGAACATGCCAGTCCTCACAGGTTCAGAGAAAAATACAGCCATAGTTAAGGAGAAAAATTGGGGGAGGGATCCCAGTGTGCAAGGAGGAGAAGCATAGAAGTTGCCTTGAATAAAAATACCTGATTACCTTCTGCCTTGGAGTCCTAGTTTGTACATTGTCTAGGCAGATAGCAAAAAGTCGTTGTTTTGGTTTCTATCACCTGTTTTCAGTTGGCTAAGGCCACCCTGCTACCAGCACACATTATCCCTGTCATCCCATGTGAGTGCTTCTGACTTTGCTGGGGAGCTTTGAATATACAAGAACATTTATTATACTGGGACGTAATTAGTGATTTATTGTCTGTGAGCCTCCCAAGGATCCTCCAGAAAAGTTCGTTTTTGCTTTTGGAACCACAGGCTAACCTCATGTTCAATAAAAAAATTGTTCAATGAACCAGCCTGACTGTATGCCACTAGCATAACTCATATACTTTTGGGTAATGTAATCAACTATAATTGGCTTTGTAAGCTTCAAGCTGGTTTGCTATGACATTTAAATGGCTTTCAATGATAACTTACTCTGGTGGAGAATATTGTTCTTAATAGATTAAAAAAATAGGGCCATAGGCTTGGGGACTAAATAACATGTATTTTTAGAATTTTAATTAATGTCTGTGTAACTCTCATTCTCATCCAACAAAGATGTGTTTTAGCTATACCTTGACCATCTTTTGACATGCTGGAAATGCTTTTGTAGACTGGCCTTTTACAAATTTTGCAGAGACCACAGATCCTACTTAGATTTTATCCAGAGAAAATAAGTACATGGGACTTAGAAAACAGATTTGGGGTATAAAGAGCCATAATGAATAAACCACATTTCAGGGGAAGCTGTAATTCATGACTAGTGATAAATTGTATGTGTTAGAACACACATACATAAGCATATTCTAAGAGTTAATAGCTTGAACTGAGAGTGCTATTTTTAATTTATTCTTCCTAACCATAAAATTAATCCAGGTATATTTTAACACTAAATAATTCAGTATACTATGTGGGTAGTTCTTTGAAGTTTAAAAATCACATTTCCTGTGTCTTCTGACAATGTAATAAACTTTAAGCATTTCAGATTTTGAATTTTTTGACTAGGGATGCTCAACCTGTATATTACTCCTGTACCAAACATTGTTAATTGATACTAAGATCTTTGGTGGTGTTTTTATGAGTCAATAAAAATAACATGCTTCCCCTCCACCCTCATTCAAGACCATATTAACATATGACCCAGGAGACATGTCAGCTTTCTCTAGTTAGTTGACTAAAGAATGTGGCTTTGGATATGCAGCCAAAATGGCTTGCTAACACTTCATCCCTAAGTTGGACAGACTTCCCCAATTAGTCTTAGGCATGTAGGCCTGAGAACAACTGAAGGCCTCTCCTGCAGCATGTAGTGGAAAACAGAACAGAACGCATCCTGTCTGCAGGATGCAAATCCTAGAAAAGGGAACCAGGAGATGAGCCTCACTTTGTCTAGACCTTCTCTCAAGTATCTTAAGTAAGTTATTCCTTTTTCACTGGAATAATCAGAACGTTAAAGTAGAATCATGAGCCTCTTGATTCTGATATAAAACTTGACTGTTCCCCTTAACTGGATCAAATAATTTTGTTATTTCTGATTATATTTTCTTTCTGTTCTTACTTTAAAGATAAAAGAAAGTTATTTAAAGATATGTTAAAAGCTTTATGCTTTAAAAAATTATTTTGGACTTACAGATACTTCTTCATTCTCTTTTAATTGACAGAAGTGACATGAGAGACAGTGTCATTTTTTAATCAAAATATTTATTGAGACTGTCATGTCTTTCTTAGGATTACATTTCATGTTAGGTATTTTTTTTTCTTCTTTCTTGTTCCTTACAAGGAATTTGCTCCAGGTAGAATATATCACCCTAGCTGGTATCCCTACTTGCTTGATGTTATCAATAATATAATTTGTAAAACATTAGTACTATGAAATTCTCCCAGGAGATATTATAAATGACTTAATTTAAATAAATTAAGAAAATACTGCATACTATGTACTGAACATTGGTATGTTAAAAATTCTTTTAGCAAATCCTATAATAGAAAACAAAAACTTCCTTAATTTTACTTGGCATTTTCCTAACTTGACCACTGAGTTCTTAGTGTGGACCACCTGTTAACAGTGCAGTGAACAGAAGATACTTCTGGAGAAACTGCTGTTTCAGCCCCTTCCTGTGTTCCCCACTTTCTTCCTGTCCATCCACTCCTAGGTTAAGCATTTCAAGTACAGTAGCTAGAGACCTTCAGCTGAAGGATAGAGAAGGAAAGTAAGGCTTGAATTAAATAATGGACCATAGAAAGAAATGGAACTAACCACCAAACTAAGGTTTGGGTGCTGTTTGAGCCAGAGGGGTTCAGTTATTTCTGAGACCTTCTATTGAGCCTGTTCTTTTTCCAAATAACACATTATAGCGGAGCAGAGAGACTCATGGAATTTTCTGTAAAGCAAGGGTTTTGTATTTAATTTAGTTTTACCATTTGCTTCCATTATAATTTGAGAGTTATTTTTCAATGGAAAATAAATTTAACTCCCACAAAAGGAAAGTCATCTTCGAGAGGCCTGACAAGCTGTTTTCAAAATGTGTGAATGCTAGGTACATTTAATTTCTTGATATATTACAGAACTTGCCTAATACTGTTATGGTTAGGATTGAATACATATGAATGTGAAACACCTCCATAGGAAGCACTCAATGAGTGTTAGTGTAAGAAAAAACTACTAGACAAACTGTTCTAACTTTTGTCATCAGATTATACATTTATGAAAACATTTGGTCAGTATTATTAAAGTAATCCTGTTTTTCTTTGGAATTTGTGTAAATTCAGTAGACTTGAATGTTTAGTTCTAGGGGAAGGACATCTTAGCTTTTCCATTTAAAAAATACTGAGACGTAGCATAAAATGTTGGTACTTTAACATTTGAGTACACATAATGTGCCGTGAACTAAACTCTCCTTTTCGCTGTACCCCTGTAACCCTGCCTCTCCTGTCTTCCTCTCTTCTCTCCCCATCTCTCTTCACAGACACACAAACACTACATATGTATAATCTTATTTTAATCTCACAACTCTTATTTATTATTTCCTAGTTTTGGGGATATATTTTGACCAAATGTCAGGTGGTCAAAGTCAGATATCTCCATCATAGTATGATGAACTTCTGGGATACAAGAATAAATGGAAATTTTTATTTAATTTTTAAAAACTAGCAATCAAGGGCAGGGCACTGAATGGATGTTTGTTCAAATCCAGCCCTGCCCCTCAGTGACTGGGCAATTCACTTTATTTCTTTTAACTTCAGCTTCATTATCAAAGTGGAGGAATTACGATTATAAGTAATCGTAGAGAGTATAGAGATAAAGTGCTTTAAGATAGCTATCTTAAGAGATTGGAGTTATGAAAAATTCAAAAATGAAATCAGAAAGGAAGCCAGGAGTGGTGGTTCACACCTGTTATCTCAGCACTTTGGGAGGCCAAGGCCGGCAGATGAGGCCAGGGAGTTGGACACCGGCTGGCCAACATGGCAAAACCCCATCCCTACTAAAAATACAGAAAATTGAGGCTGGGTGCGGTGGCTCACACTTGTAATTCCAGCACCTTGGGAGGCCGAATCACTTGAGGTCAGGAGTTCGAGATCAGCCTAGCCAACATCAAAACCCCGTGTCTACTAAAGATACCAAAAAAATTAGCCAAGCGTGGTGATGCGTGCCTGTAATCCCAGCTACTTGGGAGCTTGAACCTGGGAGGCAGACGTTGCAGTGAGCCGAGATTGTGCCACTGCACTCCAGCCTGGGCAACAGCAAGACTCCATCTCAAAGTAAATAAAAAATGAAATAAAAATACAAAAATTGGCCAGATCTGGTGGCTCACGCTTGTAATCCCAGTTACTTGGGAGGCTGAGGTATGAGAATCACTTGAACCTGAGAAGTGGAGGTTGCAGCAAGCCAAGATTGCGCCACTGTGCTCCAGCCTGGGTGGCAGAGTGAGACTCTTGTCTTAAAAAAAAAAAAGAAAAAAAAAAAACTGGCAATCAAATATTAAATGTTTGACATGATAATGCAGGATTGGTAATTTCCCTTACACTACCAGCTATTAGTTTGCTCCTGATAAATAATACCGTGTGTGTGTATATATATATATATTTTATACTGTCTATTTAAAAAATTCTAAATAGATGTTCACTTTAACATCAACACTATTCATATAATTCAAGAGAAAGTTTTATAGTAATATATTTTATAGGAGGAACACTGTATTTGGTATGAAGTTTGGATAAATCTCAAAAATCTTGTTCTCTATAAGCAGCCAGTTTCAGTGAGCTTAAGTCTCTAGACTCAGAACTGTAAGGAATTATCATCTGAAAGCAATTTATGAAGCTGTTTTGAAGTTTAATTATCGAGAAGATCTGAACAGAGTTAGAAATAAAAGGAAAAAATTGAGAAGAAAATATGCTTTAGTTTCACAGTTTTCTTGCCAAACCCCTTCATGTTTTTATGGAAATTGTACCAGATTTTGGAACTTGTCATGAAATTTTTAAAGGGCAATATTGATTGTTCTGCTTTTAATTCTTCTTGTCAAGAAGAAGCACTTTTTTTTAAACTTAATTCATTAATTTTTTTTTTACTTAAATCATTAAAAATTAGGTCAGTTCTTAAAAGTTTGTGTAGTGCTGTGAATACTAGTATATTGAGCAGCCTTCTACAAAGGTTGGAATTATATGTAACCGAATTTCTATTAATCTGCCTTGTATATTTTTATAAATATTATTTGCTCAGAAACGATATGTTCTTCCTAAATTTATATAGGCAAAGCACTCTTAGTGTTCATATTAGCTGTAAATTGTTTTCCTATTTAATTATTTGAAAGTTAAGCATGTAACTAAATTTGGCTTTTATAGTCATCACAAAGATTATAGCATTTTACTCTTGCAACATACTGGACATTTAAGTTATCCAGTAAAATTTCACCATATAAAGTATTTCTATTGTTAAGTTATGTCTAAAGTACCAACCAATATTTATTTTAAGATGAGTATTCAGATATTAATATTCAATCCTAATAACATAATTTATATTATTTATGTAGAAATGATTGTCACTTGTATGATCACGTGGTCAGTAGTCAAGCACAAGTGCAGGGCTATGAGAAATGTCATCAAAGCAGCCATTTGCTTATTTGGCATTCTAAAGGCCAAGGCCAAAGCTGAAGATTATTTTGGCTGAATACTGAGGCTAAGCCAAACTAAAGTGAATGCCTGTTTTATGTATGAGAAAACTTAGTTGTAGGGAGATTATGTAATTTATGGTGGAAGTAGAATTTGAACTGGCCATGCTAAAACCTCTTTGCTGCCTTTGTAAATTGTAACCAACTTCAGAAAATAGTTTTGGCATTGTCTCCTGCATACACAGATTTCTCCATTCTGCCCCTCCTCTTTCCTTCTTCCTTCCTTCAATAAAAGGTAGGTACAGAAAAAGTTTGGAAGAGAATGCCATTTCCTTTTCACTGACATTATTGTTTTAAAACAAAGACTACACTTTAGTGTATAGATCCTTTAGATTATAACTTTGATTTTAAAAAATGAGCTCTTTTTTCTTTATCTGGGACTGCAATGAATAAGCTGTCTTGGGAATTTTAAAGCTCAGGGAAATGAAGCTTTGTTAAATGACCCATTGCTGATTATACATTGCCTTTAATTCAATCCTATTTGAACACATGTGTGATAGAGAATGGTAATTAGATAATTGGTCTTTCAGAAATAAGATGGAATTTAAGATGTGTTTAAAGAGTACATGGTACTTGGGAGGCCGAGGCGGGCAAATCATGAGGTCAGGAAATCGAGACCATCCTGGCTAACATGGTGAAATCCCATCTCTACTGAAAATGCAAAAAATTAGCCGGGCGTGGTGGTGGGTGCCTGTAGTCCCAGCTACTCAGGAGGCTGAGGCAGGAGAATAGCTTGAACTTGGGAGGTGGAGATTGCAGTGAGTCGAGATCACACCAGTGCACTCTAGCCTGGGCAACAAAGCGAGACTGTCTCAAAAAAAAAAAAAATAAATGAAGAGTATGGTACTAAGGGACCAACAAGTCCAAAAATGGAGGGAACTCCTTGACTCTTAAAATCCTGCACAATTTTATAGAGTATCTTGAAAATTGCAATCTCAGTTACAGTTATTACTTAAATTTTATTGCCAGCTCTGAAAACTCCCCTAAATTTCCAGGCAAAAGGAAATATTTAGTATTTATAAAAGACATGCATTGATAAAACTTGATTGTTGCTGCTTTCAAAGGGAAGTAGAAACTTCTAGAAATTTTTTAAATGAAAGTTTTATAGAGGTAATGGTAGATTCACATACAGTTGTAAGAAATAATTCAGAGATCCTATGTACCCTTCTCATTGTATGTCTCAGTGGTGCCATTTTGCACAAGTTATAGAACAATATCAGAACCAGGATATTGGCATAGATACAATCTACCAATCTCACTCAAATTTCCTGATTTCTAGTTATTTCTGTGCAGTGTATTTAGTTACATGTATTTTATCACGTTTAAGTTTGTGTATCCATCACCACAGTCAAGATACTCAACAGTTCCATCACAACAAAGATCCCTCATTTTACTCCTTTTTTTTCTTTTTCTTTTTTTTTCCGGTACAGTGGCACAATCTTGGCTCACTGCAACCTCTATCTGCCTCCCAAGTTCAAGCAGTTCTGCCTCAGCCACCCAGGTAGCTGGGATTACAGGTGTGTGCCACCACGCCTGGCTAGTTTTTTAAATATTTTTTCGTAGAGATGGGGTTTTGCCATGTTGGCCAGGCTGGTCTTGAACTCCTGACCTCAAGTGATCTGCCCACCTTGGCCCCACAAAGTGCTGGGATTACAAGTGTGAGCCACCGTGCCTGGCCTGTGTTGCTCTCTTATAATCACATGTACTTCCCCCCACTCTTTCCCTGACCCAATCCCCATTCCTAATCCTTGGCAACCACTAATCTGCTTGAATTTCAAAAATATTATATAAATGGAATCATACAGTATGTAACATTTTGAGATTGACTTTTTTCACTCGGTGTAATTCTCTGAAGATTCACCTAAGGTGTTACTTGTGTAAGTACTTTATTGATGGTAGTGTGTATGCACTATAGCTTATTTAACCATTTACCTTTTGAGGGTCATCTGGGCTCATTCCAGTTTTGGTTATTATGAATAAGGCTGCTGTGAACATTACACGTTTTTGTGTGAGCACAAATATTCATTTGTTTGGGATAAATGCCAAAGAATGCCCAGAATTTAAGTCATAAGTTTTTAAAGTGTCAAAAATATTAAGTCAGATAAAGGTGTTCATGCTAGTCATGAATCTACCGTTCTCAGTCTTTAATCTGAAGCAAAAAAAAAGAAACCAGTTTTTTTTTTTTTTTGGCAGGAGATTGGCACCAAAGACCACTTTTGCCATGCATCTTACAAAGAAAAATGTGTGACTTCTGCATACCTACAAGATTATCACAAAATTTATAAATTGGCACAGTATGCCATTACCTGACAGTTAAAACTTACCTTTAGTCATTACATTTTTAAACAGGCATTCTTTTTTTCTTTTAACTTTTTCCACTTTAACAAGTAATTGTAGAAAATCAGAAATGTATAAACATATAAACAAGAAAATTAAAACCCAATACCAAGAAAACCATTATTAAGATTTTTGGTGTTTTTCCTTCTGGTCTTTTTTTGTGTGCATACAATACTGTATTAATTTAATATGTTTTTTTATAAAATTGGGATTAGGCTAAATGCAATTTGGTGTCCTACTTAAAAGTCAAAATTTGAGGGAGAGGGGCAAGAGTTGGAAAACTACCTGTCAGATACTATGTTCACTATTTGGGCAGCAGAATCATTAGAAGCCCAAACCTCAGCGTCATGCAATAGACCATGTAACAAACGTGCACATGTACCCCCTGAATCTAAAAAAAACCCCCTGAAAGTTAAAAATTGAACTTTTAAAATATTTTATGCCATTTATATATCTTCATTCGTAAACTTCATTTTCCCCCATTTTTATATTGGTGAGATTGTGCTTATAATTGTTTGCTAATGTATAAATAGAAAATGTTTTTCAGGAATAATCTTTAGTTGGATACTTATTGAAATGAGTATCTCTTGTTTTATGTCACATTTTAAATCATTTTTCTTGTTCTTTCAAGATATGCTGTGATAGCATTTGGATGTGCCAGCTGTCCAAAATTAACTTGTGGGCGAGAGGGCTGTGGAACAGAGTTTTGCTACCACTGTAAACAGATTTGGCACCCCAACCAGACCTGTGATGCTGCTCGACAAGAGAGAGCCCAGAGCTTACGTTTGAGAACTATACGTTCTTCATCCATTAGTTATAGTCAAGAGTCTGGAGCAGCAGGTATTTATGTCTAATTTTTTTCTAATGAAATATTTGACACAAAACACTAGTTATTTTAACTTTTTAAAGTTAAGTATTCCTGTTTTCCTTTCACTTGCCAAAAGTGTTTTTAAGTGCATTTCTATCCCAGAAGCACTCATTCTTTCCTGTGGAAGAAAGTGGTTCTGAAATTAGAGAGATTTTATTGTTCAAGAAAAAAGGAAAAAAGGAAGTGTCATGATAATTTATGTAACTGGTAGCCAAAGATGGTCTGAAACTGTTGATTATAAAGGTATCTGTCCAGGTGTGGTAGTCACGCCTGTAATCCCAGCACTTTGGGAGGCTGAGGCGGGCCAACCACTTAAGGCCAGGAGTTTGAGAACGGCCTGGTCAATGTGGTGAAACCCCATCTCTACTAAAAATAATTTATATTCCTGCCAGCAGTGTATTGAGATAATCATGTACTTTATGCTACTAGAAAAAAAGTCTCATGAAGCTTTAACACAGAATATTCGACATTTAATACTTTTGTTACGTAAGTGTATTTTTATACTTGCTTGCTGATTTGTTTCTCTTTCCTAAAGATTTCTGGAACTCAGTAGTATTAGTATTAATTTGTAGGTATGGGTCCAGAAGCAATTCAGAGAGTACCTGAATGTACCTAAACTGTTCCCTAAAGAGTCAGCAGTAGCCACTGGGTAGTTCACTTGGAAATGATATTCCTCTCCTCCAAGTAGGGGGTGTGTATTTATTGGTCACAGAATACACAGTCATATAGAGCAAGAGAGAATGACTCTGGAATCAGACTGCCTGAATTCAAATCCCACATTCTCTGCTTATTCCTTGTGCAATCCTGAGCAAGTTACTTGTCTCATCTTTAAAATAAAGATGCTGGCCAGTCATGGTGGCTCATGCCTGTAATCCCAGCACTCTGGGAGTCTGAGGCAGGCAAATCACTTGAGATCAGGAGTTCAAGACCAGCCTGGGCAACTTCGTGAAACCCTGTCTCCACTAAAAAAATACAAAAATTAGCCGGGTGTGGTGGCGGGTGCCTGTAATCCCCAGCTACTCGGGAGGCTGAGGCAGGAGAATCATTTGAACCCAGGAGGCAGAGGTTGCAGTGAGCCGAGATTGTGCCACTGCCCTCCAGCCTGGATGACAGAGTGAGACTCCGTCTCAAAAAAAAATAATAATAATAATAAATAAAGATACTAGTAATGCTTATATCCATATGGTTGAAATATTTCCTGGCTCATAGTAAGTGCTTTTGCTATATGAGGTAGGGGACCTTAGAGAAACCACAGTCACTTTCTAGAGATTTAAGTATGTCTGCGCTATTATTAAATTAAAAAATGACAGAAATGACTTTTATTATTTTTTAAAATAAAGATCATGATTTAGTTATCCAAATGAATATTGGTCTTCCTCAACGTAGCCACCATGGGAGTTTTTGTGTTTATTTCAGCAGTGCTTCCCTGGAATGCCTCATTGGCATAACCTTTAGGTTACGTCAGTTTAATATCAGTTTGATTTCTGAGAATGACTAGAAGTTCCTTTAGAGCTAAGTCTAACAGCTAGAGTATCATACCAGGTTGGATTATTGGTTTCAGATAGATGCAGAGTGAGATGTGACTATATGATCATGAGTGATTTTTCTTTTATATAAAGGAGATTTGAAGGTAATTATGAAAGAAAACCTTACCAAATGCTTTGAGCCAAACAATAACATTGTTGGAATAAATAGTCTCAAGGTGATTGTTTTAAAAAAAACTTTATTTGGAATTTGTTCCATGTTTGTTTAAAAATCTTGGCGCAATGGCTCACACCTGTAATCCCAACACTTTGGGAGGCCAAGGCAGGAGGATCTCTTGAGCCCAGGAGTTCAAGACCAGCCTAGGCAACGTGGCAGGACTCCTTCTCTACAAAAAATTTAAAAAATTAGCCAGGCACCTCTGGTCCCAGCAAGTCAGAAGGCTGAGGTGGGAGCATCGTTTGAGCCTAGGAAGTCAAGGCTGCAATGAAATGTGATTGTGCCACTGCACTGCAGCCTGAGTGACAGAGTGAGACCCTGTTTCCAAAAACAAGAGGAAGAATTAAAAGTGCAGTGAGGGCCGGGCGCCGTGGCTCGTGCTTATAATCCCGGCACTTTGGGAGGCCGAAGTGGGCAGATTGCTTGAGCTCAGAAGTTCTCAAACTTCAGCAGCCTAGGCAACATGGTGAAATCCCGTCTCTACTAAAAATACAAAAATTAGCCATGTGTGGTGGTGTGCGCCTGTAGTCCCAGCTACTTAGGAGGTTGAAGTGGAGGATTGCTTGACCCCAGAAGGTGGAGGTTGCAGTGAGCTGAGATCGTGCCACTGCACACTAGCCTGAGCGACAGAACAAGACCCTATTTAAAAAAAAATAAAAAAAGTGTAGTGAACTTGGCTTATCACAGACTTGTAGAAAGTTAAAAAGGAAGCTACTATCTAAATGGTTTTATTACTCTTATTGTAGATATTTTGGTATTGTTTGTTTTCTGTATCATGATATGCTGAAAAACTAGTTTTACTTTTATTATTAATTAGTATAATAATTAGGTTTTTTTTCCCTAATTGGTTACAGAAGATAAATGTGTGCTTAGTTACATAAGGTACATTAACATTTGTGTTTATAAAATAATACAATATTTATAGTATAATGTTTACATTTGTCTTTAAATTGTGACAGTAGTGCATCCACTTGAGGCTCTTTCTTATAGCTACTAGGTTTATGCACTTGGAGTTAAATTTTAAATGAACCACATATGTTTCATTTTTGTTACTGTAGTTTTCCCGTTTTATAAAAATAAACTATTTAATTGGCTCCCCACTCCTGCCTGTGTCCCCTTACCACTACCACCCTAAGAGATAATCTTTGTTAACATTTGAGGACATGGTGATTTGTAACCTGTTGTTTTTTCTTAATATGACAGTGGCCCATATTTTAACAGTAAACAAACAGATAAAGAAGACAAAAGCTTAGCCAAATACTGTAAATAGAAATGGGAAGCTTTTTCATATGAGGGAACTGTGGCTTAATTGATTCTTGAGGAATGGGGGATCAACTGACCCTAAACAATTTCATTTAGGATTTTTGCATTATGAGAGAATTTGGAGAGAAATATGTCATCCTATAATGTGCACAGTAAATTTTTCCTAATTTGTTGCTTTGAGGAAAGACAAAGCAAACTAAACAGCCTTTCATAGGTAAATAAGTATAGAGAGTGAAAGATGTGGGTATAAGTATATAGAGACCTATCAAAAATACATTGCTTGTGGTATTAATTCTCTAACGTGTAATTTTAGCATATTAAAAGGCTTTTTTATGTTTTTAGAACCGTAGGAATAAATGGAGATGTTACCTTAGTTTGTTCCAAAGATTGCATGCATCAGTACCAAAGCTTGAGTCTTTTTACTCCCCCGTCTTATTGAGATACCTACTACTTGAGCATACTTGGGTATGAGAAAGTTTATCGATTAACATGCTGCTTAAGCGGATAGGATTAGCATTTCTTTAATTTGGTATACTATGTGCTGTATCAGGCATAAAAGCCAGCTTTTTTTAGTCATACCCCAATGTTTAAAATTGTTAAATGCAGACTTTATGTTCTTTTAATCATTTAAGTCATGACATGAATATTTCTAATTTGTATATTCTAGTAATTATCAATTGTCCTGGTCTGGCTGCTTAGGGTATCAGTTTGCTCAAAATTGCTTGAATCATTAAAATAAATACTAATTGTGAGCATTGACCAGATCTTAAGTTTAGAAAAAAAGCATCTTTGGTCCTAGAAGAAGCACTAAGGAAACCTGAATTAACTGATACAGCACAGGTAAAGTTTGACCATAAAACTTGTAGAAAGAATGGAATATAGCTTAATGCTTATAATGTAAGACATTGGAGCAAATACTTAGATTCAGTGATTAGCACTATAAATATCTTTACTAGACTGTGAGTAGTTGAAAAATATAGCTGGCTAATAGTAATTACAAGTTACTATTTAAACAGATGCCAACATGCAAAATAGTTATAATTTTCCTAAAGTTATGTTATACTTGATTTTAACTTGACACCATTGTGCATTGTAACCGTATTATTATACAAGGAGCATATACCAACAACAGTTGAGTAAATGGGTGAGTAAATGAATAAAAAGGATAAACACAACTAATTTAAAAGTCATGAGCATAACTAACAATGATTGCTTTTATTCTGAAACTGTTTTCCATGGTTTATAATGTTTATAGCCATATGACTCTTCCTTAATCTCTTCCTTCCTTCCTTGTATTTTGGGTACTGATTCTTTGCAAGGTCCATCTCTCTTTCGTGTGAAGTAAAATACTGGGAAAAGGCTGCTTTTCTAAAGATACCTGTTTTGCTATTTTTATAGTGCTTACAATTGATGTGATTAGAATAAATAAATTCATAGTGCTTTGGATATAGCACCTCAGATTAATATCAAATTGTCACCTCCTGTTAGTGTTCATTCACTAAAGGAATAGTATACAGAACGTGTACATTTGAATTAAGGGAAGATGGTTAGAAAAGTTCTAGAACCAGGAACTACCACTCAGAAGACTTCTATGGGACCAGGACAAAGACAAACTTTACATAATTCACAATTTGCTAGAGCTGTCCTTGATTCTCCTTTCTCTTTTTATTCTTTTGTTATTCTTTGTTCTCATTGTTTCACTACTGTGTTTAAAAAATGTTTATAACTTGATATTTTAATGTAAAATATGTTCTCTTAGAAGGGAAGAAAAAATGCTTTATATGCTAAAAACAGCAGGCTGAGGCTATGAGTTCACAAACTATCTACATCTTAAGATTTTTTGGCAGTGCTACAATTGGTAAACCAATTTTTAGACCAGTTTTATATGCTTAATAGATTTCTCTATGTTCCCGATAGCTGATGATATAAAGCCATGTCCACGATGTGCTGCTTATATAATAAAGATGAATGATGGGAGCTGCAATCACATGACATGTGCTGTTTGTGGTTGTGAGTTTTGTTGGTTGTGTATGAAGGAAATCTCAGATTTACATTATCTAAGGTAAGCTTATAGGAGGAACTATTTATATGTAAATATAATTTTATATTATAAGACAAAATAACTTAAGTTTGAGTTTTATAAGATACTTAAAGAGATTGGTTTTATTCTAGTTAAATAAATTTAAAAGAAACCAAGTTATTATGCTAGTCATTTGGAATTAATAACTAGTCAAAATAGGAAATGGATATTTCCTTTTTTTGTTTTTGTTAAACTAGAATGCTAATAAGTATGTAATACCCTGTGTGATTATGCTAGACTATAAATACTTTAATTTAATTTTCCCATACATAAATTTTATCATTTAGGCTACAGAGTGAATTTATGATATAATCAGATAATTAATGCCTAAAAATACAAGTTTTGCACTAATTTACTGTTAAAAAATTAACGTAAGGGTTTGAGGGTAATGGAGGACTAGGGATAAATTTTTAACCTGAATCTCAGTTATCAGTATCTTGTTAATATAATTTATAGTGGTTCTTACCTTATACTTCCATTGAATTTTCCCATACATAAATTTTATCATTTAGTTTATGATATAATCAGATAATTGATGCCTAAAAATATGTATGTTTTGCATTAATTTACTATTAAAAAACTGACTTAAGGGTTTGAGGGTAATGGAGGACTAGGGATAAATTTTTAATCTGAATCTCAGTTATCAGTATCTTTTTAATAAAATATATAAAGTATAATATAAATTATGTAATATCTAAATTATATAAAAATTATAATATAATAAATATAATAAATAATAAAATATAACAAAATAAGATACATCAATATCTTGTTAATATAATTTATAGTGGTTCTTACCTTAGTTTAATGAACTCAGAATTTAAAGGGGAAAAAAACTCCTAACTATGATAAGTTTTTAAAAATAGTCATTGCTTTAATATATTGCACTAATTTGTTGTTGTGGTGTTTTGCAGCAGTTATTTACATTATAATTTTTTCGATTAGTCCATCAGGATGTACTTTTTGGGGGAAGAAACCCTGGAGCCGAAAGAAGAAAATATTGTGGCAGCTGGGAACACTGGTTGGTGCTCCTGTCGGAATCGCTTTAATAGCTGGCATTGCTATTCCTGCAATGATTATTGGCATTCCTGTGTATGTGGGCCGCAAGGTAAAATGCATACTTCTTGCTAGTCCATTATCTTATTCTAAATCTTTAGGTGTATTCTTGTAGTATTGATGATTTTTGGGGTTTTTTTTTTTTTTTTTAGACAAAGGGTATCTTTAGTTTCCTCAGTGTAAAACAGTTACTCTTTTTTCATGAATGTTTAGTGTTTGGCAAGCATATATAAATATGTATAAAGCAGACTTGCTTTAAAATGTTGCGAAGCTGAAAATTTTAGTGTGTTTATATTGTAAAACTTTGAGTACAAAATATTGAAGGATACACACCTGAGATTTTTCTATAGGTATATCCTTGTAAGGTCAGGTCTATCAGATCTTTTTAATGAAAGTTAATAGCTAAATAACACATGCCCTCAGGGAAAGAATAATTAGCCAGTTCTTGAATTATTTCTGCTGCAGTTCAAAGCTTGTTTTTTGGATTACTGCTATTAATAAATACACTATTTTGCAAATTATTAGAATCTTGTGAAAGTCCAAACACCAGTGACTACCACTGGCCTCTAATTGATGAATTATATTTCATTAACTAAGCAAATAGTTCTTTTGTTAAGGATTAATGGGATAATTTATGAGGTCCTAAGAAGTCTGTTGTTGCCTAAATTAATAGAATCTCTGTATTGAGAAGAAACTTTCAGTAGGAGATAGCTAAAAGAAAAAAAAAAGAAATTTTCTCTGGTATCCAAGAAGATCAAAAAAGTTAAAACTTTTTTAAAAAAATAAAAAGAAATTATCTAATCCCAACCTTGTACCCAAGCAGAACAAAGGGATAGCAACTTTTAAAAAGGGAATTAACAGGCCGGGTGCTGTGCCTCACCCCTGTAATCTTAGCACTTTGGGAAGCTGAGGCTGGTGGATCACCTGAGGTCAGGAGTTCAAGACCAGCCTGGCCAACATGGTGAAACCCCATCTCTACAAAAAATACAAAAAAAGATTAGCCAGGCATAGTGGCAGGTGCCTGTAATCCCAGACTCAGGAGGCTGAAGCAGGAGTATCACTTGAACCCGGGAGGTGGAGGTTGCAGTGAGCTGAGATTGCACCATTGCACTCCAGCCTAGGCAACAAGAGCAAAACTCCATCTCAAAAAAAAAAAAAAAAAAGGAACTAACAAGCAGGGCATGGTGGCTCACTCCTGTCATCATAGCACTTTGGAAGGCTGAGGCAGAAGGATCACTTGAGGCTGGGAGTTCAAGACCAGCCTGGACAACATAGTGAGACCCCAGTCTCTCCGAAAAATTTAAAAATTATCTGGGCATGGTAGTATGCACCTGTAGTCCCAGCTACTTGGAAGGCTGAGGTGGGAAGATTGCTTGAGATGGGAAAGTGGAGGCTGCAGTGAGCTGTGATCATGCCACTTCACTCCAGCCTGGGCGATAGAGCAAGATCCTATCTCTAAAATAAGAAAAGGCTCTAAAGATTTTCATACCGTGTGATAGGTGTTGTATGTACTTTTACTCATTTTAACCCTGCAGCAACCTCGATATTTTGGTTTCTGTGTGTTAAAATATTGAGGTTTAGGAAAGTTTATGTAATATATCTTCAGTTACACAGAAAGAAGCAGAGCTGAGATTTGAACTCAGAGGCATGAATTCTTAATATGAGTTCCCTGATTAAGTTTCATTAGCTATTTGGGAACTTCAGTCATGGGGAAACCACCAACTCATGAAGCAACCCATTCTGTTGTAAAATGGCTACTAATTGTTACAAAATTCTTATGTTGAGTCAAATCTGTTTCCTTTTGTTTCATTTGTTTCTGTTTCTAACTTCTGGGACCACACTGGGAATAAGGTTGATCCTCTTCTGTAAAACAGCTGAATTTTTTATATTCACCTTACATTTTATAATCAGAAAAATAACATATACTATTTCTTAAAAATTAGTTTTGGGACTGATGACAAACATATTTATAAGCCACATATTTATTTCTGAAGGTTTTAAGTGAGTAAACTTGAACTTTAAAAAATGTTGGGCTGTGTGTGGTAGCTCCCTTGTCTGTAATCCTAACACTTGGGGAGGTTGAGGAGGGAGGATTGCATTAATTCAGGAGTTTGAGACCAGCCTGGGCAACACAGTGTGACACCTTGTCTCTACAAAAAATTAATCAATCAGCTGGGAGTGGTGGTGCATGCCTGTAGCCCCAGTTATTAAGTAAGTTGGGGTGGGAGGATTGATTGAGCCTGTGTGGTTGAAGCTGCAGTGAGCTGTGATTGTGCCACTGCACTCTAGTCTGAGCGACACAGAGAGAGACCCTATTTCCAAAAAAGAGAGAGAAAATAAAAAAATTCAAAATACAGTAGCTGATTATAATTTTTCATGTAGTTATTCAAATCAAGGTTTTGCTGAAAGCAAAACTATTTATTCAGGTACTTAGAAATAGAAGGGAAAGAGAGACTGTTGTACCACATGTACCTACAAATAATTTATAGAGGACAGATTATTTACCTCATTGTTTAGGTCGTAGGGTACAGTTACAGGTCTTCTTTTTTTAAACATGTATCCAAACGTTTGTAAATGAATGAATTAGTTTTCCATTGAAATAATGTTCTGTGGTGCTTTGGGATCCCAATCAGCCCAGGAAAACCTACTAAGTCAATAAAGTACCCAAAAGCTGAGCCTTCACTTAACAATAAAAAGTAGAGAATGTGGCAAAAAATAGTAAACAGAAAATTTAAGTTGAAACAGAAATAGTGGAATGATATGATCACTGTAGTCAAACATTGGTGCTTGAGGCTGAAAAATTTTCTAGAAGACTCCTTTCTTTTGGCAGCCTACCTTTGCAAGTCTGCTCCATCCGTTGTGCCTTTTCTCTTCTTCAGTGCTAAGTTTCCCAGGAATGGGAGTGGGGAGGAACAGGAATTAGCTGCAGTGCTGAAGGATAATGAAAGGTACCTTGGGAAGGTCTGCCATCTCTGCCTGCATGGACTGTGTAGGGAAATGAGGAGGCTCATTGACAAGGAACCTCTAGTCAATGCTGGGAAATGGGATTCTGACTAGGACATAGAAAGGTTTCTTGTCCCATACATGCATCACCCACCTCCCACCCCAACTTTTCCACTGTTTTCCACAACACTTATCATACTTTACAGCCTTCCAAAGGCCAAAGGTATTATTATACCATGTAATAATAGATTATTTTATAAGTCCCACCTGTAATATTGTTTACAAGTCATTTTATTTTAGAGAGTCCACATACTTTTGAGGCTGTTTTGAATTTGTCTTGGAACAGAGGGGGAAAATGTACTTTATTAGCCCTTGCAAACCATGAAAATAAAGATCTCAAAGTTCATGTAATTTCACAAGCCACTTTTTAATCACTGCTTCTATAATGATACCAAATTCTACTTATTAACACCTGTCCTGTACAGAGATTGCTGAGTGAATTCAATCCTGTCCTCTGGTAGCCATTATTTATCATCTTTTTTCTTTCTCTGCCGTTTACTTTGAGCTATAAATGAGAGCCCTGGAATTTGAGTCATTTGTCAATATTTGTCTTCATAAAAAGGATCTGAGAAAAAATAATACTGTTTACTCATACTTGTTTATTAGAACTGCTTTTTAAGGTCAATTTTTTAAAAAGAAACCTTCCCTAGAAGCCAATTTTTACCATTTGGAGAATCTTCTTTAGAAAGAAACTTTTAGAATGCTAGAGTTATCCTGTTAGTGAACCATGTAACTCATAACTGTGTTCAAAATAATAATCTTAATTTCTTTCTCTTTACTCAATACATAATTACATTACTCTTGATTAAAATTATAGAGACTATTTTTACTCAAGACTTTTAAAATTAAGCACAAAGTAAAATCCATTAAATCACTGTCTTAAGCAACTTATTAAAAAGGAGCAAATTATTTGTGAGAATATACTAATAGTTTAAGGACACTAGTAGGTTTACCTTGAACTAAGATACTCAGCTACGAACTTTTATGAAAAATCACTTTAGCAAGTATAGGCCTTTTTCAACTAAGTTAAATTGTAATGTGTTTTCTCTTTAATTCCCCACCCCTATTTTTATTAATTCAAGATTCACAATCGCTATGAAGGCAAGGATGTTTCAAAGCACAAACGGAATTTGGCCATAGCAGGTGGTGTAACATTGTCTGTAATCGTGTCTCCAGTAGTAGCTGCAGTGACTGTAGGTAAGAAAATGCTGGAAAGTACTAATTACCTAAAATTTTATGGAGTTAAAGTTTTATGGAAGGATTTTTTAAAAGCAAAGTGTTTGAAGATAAGACTTACTTTTTTTTTTTTTAATTTGAGGACAATTTAAATTGAGCCTACAGTAAGTCTTTCCTTGGTTAAAAGTATTAGAGATTGAAGAGCCTAGCCTTAAAGTAGTTGGTAAATTGTTAGTGGCTGATACCCTTCCGCTCCAGCTCCACCCCAAGTACAGTTCAGAGGCCGGGCACTTCAAAAGAGAAAAGTTTACATCTCTGTCTTTTTCTCCTCATGTGCATTACCTGAAAGGCTGGGAACCTTGAATTTGCTTAACAGCTGGGTAACTCTACTTTTGGCAAATGTTCCAGCCAATTCTTCAGAACCCTGGCACTTTTCTCTGTATGCCTCTGTTGAAAGGACTTTCTAAAACTCATGTTTCTGTAAGTTATTTTGTTGTTGTTTGTAATGATTGATTTAATTTCTCTTTAGGTATTGGTGTTCCTATTATGTTAGCTTATGTCTATGGCGTTGTTCCAATTTCTCTTTGTCGAAGTGGAGGTTGTGGAGTCTCAGCAGGCAATGGAAAAGGAGTCAGGATTGAATTTGATGATGAAAATGATATAAATGTTGGTGGAACTAACACAGCTGTAGGTAAGTCCTTTAAGCAAAGGAAGAAAATGTGCTTATTAACAGTGTAAGTAGTGGGAAGGCCAGAGATAGCATGCAAGTCAGAATTTCCATTGCCTTCCTTTTACTAGGCCTAATAGCATTAATTCAGAAGTACATCAGTGAATAAACTGCCAAGGAGGAGTATGGATGAAAGAAGTGGGGGTAATTCTGGGTACCTGACTTCTAATTGGAATATAATGTCTTAGATATCATAAACTTTTCATCTTAAATTTTGCCTGAAACATTACAAATAACTAAGTAAGGGATATGAAGAGGAATACAGTTCATAAAAGAAATATGGATGACTAATAAGTCAAAAATATCTTCAACTCAATATTATTCCAAGAAATGTGAATTAGGACAGTAACAAGCAAAGATTAAGAAGAATAAAAAAGCCTTCATAGACTGTCCGTAGGAGTATGTCAATAAACCTTTTTTAAAAAGTGCATGTTCTGTATTACTAGCAATTATTATTTTAGAAATTTGTCATAGGGAAATAATTAGGCAGATGTGTAAAGATAATGCCTACTTTCTTACCTCTCATTTTCTCTTGAACTGACCTCAATCAGATTTTTGTCCCTACCACTCCAGAATTTTGTTTCTACTATTCACTAAAGCAGAGTCACCAGTGGCCTCCATGTAACTTAATACAGTGGTCGGTTCTTGGTCCTCATCTTAATATAGCAGTATATCTGACATGGTAGAGACTCTGCCCTTGTTGAAATACTTCACTTTCCTTCTGGGAAACCACTTCTTACCATATTTCCTGGCCACTCCGTCTCATTAATCTTTGCTGGCTCATTTTCCTCTTCTGACCTCTAAATGTTTGTTACCCAGAGCCCAGTTCTCAGAATTCTTCTCTTATGTATCTACACTTTTGCCCTAGATAATCTCATCTATTAAATAATATATAGACTGACCTCTCCCCTGAACTTCAAACTTGCATGTCTAACTTTCCTCTTTAATCTGCACTTGAATGTCTGACAAGAATTTCAAGCTTAACTTGTCTACAGCCAAATTCCTTGCTCTAAAATCTCTTCTTCCCTCCATCCTCCTTAACTCAATAAGTAGCTTCTCCATTCCTCCTGTTGCTTGGACCAAAAACCTTCACTTACAATGCCTCCCTCTTTTCCTTCTTACCCTACATCTGATTGATCTGTCAGCACATTCTGCTGCTTCCTTCAATATTTAGCCATAATCCAACTACTTCTCATTCTCTTCACTACCCTTCCCTTAGACCAAGCTACTATCCTCTTTCCTGGGCTATTGTAATAGCCTCTTAACTGCTGTATCAACTTGTCAGCTTCTATTCACTGTTCCGTAGTGCAGCCGTAGTCACATGTCTAAACCCTGTCAGATTATGACTTTCTTACACTCAAAACTTCCCCAGTGGCTTCTAACTGTACTGGGGAAGAAAATCCCAAGTCCTTATCATAGCCCAAAAGGTCCCACATGATCTGCCCCAACTATGTGTCTGAGCTCATCTCTTGTCACCCTCCTATTTTATACCATTCTTGCTTGATTTTTGAGGGTGCCAAGCATGCTCCTACTTCTAGGCTTTTAAACTTGCAGTTCTCTGCCTGGAATACTCTTTCCCTAGAAAATTTCATGACTCACTTTTTTACTTCATTTGTCTCTACAAGTATTACCTTATTAAAGAGACCTTCTGTCATATAAAATGGCTCACAGACATGTACGTACATGCACTTCTCATCAGTCTCCTCCCCTTTACTCTCTTGTATTTTTCCTCGTAGCATTTATCACCATGTGATTGGGTATGTAATAGGAACTCAAATATTGGTGCAAATAAATGACTCCTTCAATACAAAATGTGTGAGAGGTACTGTAAAATTGGCACATAGTGTTATCACATCTTAATAGTAGCTTGTAGACAGAACTGTGGGATATATCTAGAAATCAACTTTTAGCCTATTGTTATTGACTTAGAGAATAATAAGCTCTTTAAATGACACCCTTAATGAAAATTGTCACATAATTTTCCTCTAAAGTCAGCTATATTTTTTAACAGATTCTTTATAGAATTCCTAAATCTGGGTTTTTGAAAAAAGAAATTAGTGACCATTTAAAATTGTTGGCTCTTTTCCCACTGCTTCTAGTGGACTAGCCTGAAAAAAAATAATTTTCCATGTCTGTGTATATTTTATACCTTATAAAACGCCCTCTCTGAAATCATGGAGGAATTTAAGAAGGAGAAAATTGATAATCATACTTACTTAGTTTCTTTGGAATATTTGCATTTAGACACAACATCAGTAGCAGAAGCAAGACACAACCCGAGCATAGGGGAGGGAAGTGTTGGTGGGCTGACTGGCAGTTTGAGTGCAAGTGGAAGCCACATGGATCGAATAGGAGCCATCCGAGACAACCTGAGTGAAACGGCCAGCACCATGGCACTAGCTGGAGCCAGTATAACGGGGAGTCTGTCAGGAAGTGCCATGGTAAACTGTTTTAACAGGTGTGTGTTTTGGTTTGGTTTGGTTCTGCCTTCTGGTAACTACAAATTATTGATTAGGTGAGAATTTTGAACATAAAGCATGATGATTATATATAACCCTACTATGTCGAGGTTCAAAATAGTACTGTTAAAAATGAAATTTGGGGCCAGGTGCAGTGGCTCACGCCTGTAATCCCAGCACATTGGGAAGCCAAGGCAGGTGGATTGCCTGAGCTCAGTAGTTCGAGACCAGCCTGGGCAACACGGTGAAACCCCATCTCTACTAAAGAAATATAAAAAAGTAGCCAGACTTGGTGGCATGCACCTGTAGTCCCAGCTGTTCGGGAGGCTGAGGTAGGAGGATCACTTCAGCCTGGGAGGTGGAGGTTGCAGTCAGCCGAGATCACCCCATTGAACTCCAACCTAAGTGACAGTGAGACCCTGTCTCAAAAAAAAAAAAAAAGAAAAAAGAAATTTGGTGGTAGATTTCTAAGTCTAAGCAATAACGTTCTGCCAATTTTTTCACTGTCCTTGTCAGATTTTGTATTAAAAATCATTGCTGCAGCTGCTTCAATAGACATTGAAGCAAAGGCAATACTTAAGCCTAGATCTTACCTCTGTGGGTAACAACAGCCGGATGTTAGGAGATGGGACTTCGGCTGAGTCCTGGGGAACAGGTGGAGTCAGGACATCCAGGAATGTGTGAACTGGGACCGGGATCATTGGCTAGGGTCCTTTTATGTATTAATGCTTGCTTACTTTGTTCTCACCAAGTGTTTTATCAATAGCCATATAGATAAGTAGGAAAAATTATCTTCCCCTGTTTCTCTTTAATTCACTACTTTTCACTTAGGCTTAATAGCCTTGCCTTTTTTAAATGTAGGGGAGAATACATGAATTAAAAGATAAATTAGACATATTTATCTTATTTTTCGGTAGTTTGCATTTTAAATACAAACTCTTTGTTATAGTGGTATATATTACCTCTTTTTAAAAAGGCAAATGTTGGCTGGGTTCAGTGGCTCACACCTATAATCCCAGCACTTTGGGAGGCCAAGATGAGAGGATAGCTTGAGGCCAGGAGTTTGAGACCAGCCTGGGCAACATAACGAGACCGTGTCTCTAAAAATATATATAAATAAATAAAATATCAAAAGGCAAGTGTTATTTATAGAGCCATTTTTTAATATAGATGCCCAGGATTTTTGGATTCATTGGTCTGTCATGTTTAATGATTAATACTGTATTCTAACTTTGTGTTTTGCATTGAAACATTACAAAGTGCTGTATCCTGAGTGAGAATAATGGAGTACATTTAAGTGAAAATCCTTTGTGTCTTTTTTGTGTTATTTTATTACTACTTTACTTGGCAGACAGCTAATTTTTCCCATTTTATTTGGATGACTGGTACTATGCAGTGTGCTGCAGTAGAATTTAAATTAAATAAAAGGAAAATTTTAAAAAATGGTTCCTAAAATAGCTTCTGGTTACTGGGGTTCTTAACTGAATTATTTAAGGATACATATTCCAATAGTGCTGATATTAAATATAATTTTGGTGATTTCATACCCCCCCTTTAAGGTTGGAAGTACAAGCAGATGTACAGAAAGAACGGTACAGTCTAAGTGGAGAATCTGGCACAGTCAGCTTGGGAACAGTTAGTGATAATGCCAGCACCAAAGCAATGGCAGGATCCATTCTGAATTCCTACATCCCATTGGACAAGTAAGGAAAAAACTGTTACAAAATCGAAAGTATTTTTAAAATTAATTTAAAAGGAATAATTCCTATCATTAGACAGATTACCAGTGAAAAGTGATTACCAACTGTTAAATTCTCTGAGAAAAGGAAACAGTGAGCTGTCCAGAGTAGGCAAATCTCTATAGATCATAAAGTGGATTTGTGGTTGCCAAGGGCTGGGAGAGGGAAGAATGGAAACTAACTGCTAATGGGTTCAAGATCTCTTTTTGGGATCATGAACATGTTCTGAAGTTAGGTAGTGGTGATAGTTGCACAGCTCTGATCACAACTAAAAATCACTGAATTGTACACTTTAAACGGGAATTATATCTGAATAAAGCTGTTCTTTAAAAAAAAAAAAGTAGCATAGTGTCTAGAACAGCATAAGCAATAAATGTATTTACTACTATTTTAAAAAATTGAAGCATTAGAAAGAATTCTCTTATATCGAGTACATTCTTTAAGTAGACATGTCCTGTGTTAAGATGTTCTCATAGCTTATGTATAGTCTGAATTTTCCACACAGAAACCCTGCCCCCAGTCATCTGAACAAAAAGAAGTCAGCAATTATGTTTGTATTTGTTACTTTTATATTTCAGAGAAGGCAACAGTATGGAGGTGCAAGTAGATATTGAGTCAAAGCCATCCAAATTCAGGCACAACAGTGGAAGCAGTAGTGTGGATGATGGCAGTGCCACCCGGAGTCATGCTGGTGGTTCATCCAGTGGCTTGCCTGAAGGTAAATCTAGTGCCACCAAGTGGTCCAAAGAAGCAACAGCAGGGAAAAAATCAAAAAGTGGTAAATTGAGGAAAAAGGGTAACATGAAGATAAATGAGACAAGAGAGGACATGGATGCACAGTTGTTAGAACAACAAAGCACGAACTCAAGTGAATTTGAGGCTCCATCCCTCAGTGACAGTATGCCTTCTGTAGCAGATTCCCACTCTAGTCATTTTTCTGAATTTAGTTGTTCTGACCTAGAAAGCATGAAAACTTCTTGTAGTCATGGTTCCAGTGATTATCACACCCGCTTTGCTACTGTTAACATTCTTCCTGAGGTAGAAAATGACCGTCTGGAAAATTCCCCACATCAGTGTAGCATTTCTGTGGTTACCCAAACTGCTTCCTGTTCAGAAGTTCCACAGTTGAATCATATTGCTGAAGAACATAGTAAAAATGGAATAAAATCTAATGTTGATTTATATTTTGGTGATACACTAAAAGAAACAAATAACAACCACTCACATCAGACAATGGAATTAAAAGTTGCAATTCAGACTGAAATTTAGGCCCATAAATGCTGCAAAATAATTACCACTGTACAACCGTGTTTGGAGCTGGTTGAACTACATGTGACTTCTTAAGTTTCAGGTTACCAGCAAAAGCCAGGTTTCATTATCATAATGCAGGTACATTTTCTGTGTTCAGCAAGGCATTGTGTGTCATGTGGATCTTAGTTACCAAACTATGAAATGAAGGCTTTAAAAGTGCATTATTTTAAGGATAATAAATTTGAAGAGCAAAGCACGTTTTGTGTGTTTGCCACAAAACATTGCTTGAAGCACATACTTAGATAGAAATTGATCTTAATTTATAATCAATATAAAATACTAATGCAATTCTACAGCATTCAAATGAAAACTTGAGGCTTTAGGGATAAGTGGTTAGTGATATTTTATTGAAACCACTAAGAGATAAGTTTAAAGGAACTGCATAGGTTACTCTCAGTATATGATACTCTTTGTAACATTTCTATTTATATCTGGGTATAAATTTCATTTTTTTTCTTCATATGCAATGTGGTTATATAAAGCTTAAAGCAGCTCATTTGCTACCATTTGGATACTTAGACACTTTGAGCAAGATTGTGGCAGTTTTTGCACAACTTTGAAATAGAAATACGTGGTACTCTATCTTGTATATTGTTGATGCCATCTTAGAGGAAAAATGTAAAGGTAAGTAATTAAGCATATGACAGCAACAAATAAGATATATAAAACTACAAAATAAAGTCCCATTAGGTTATAAGTATTACAAAAAAACCACCTTTCTCTAAGGGGAAATTTGTACCCCATTGATTCTTGGTGCCTTTGGGTTTGACTGGGTTTTAATGGCCTAGTTATTTGAGGATTTTGCTGTGTTGTTTTCCATGTCTTCTCTGGTCACCTTGGATTATATAGAAAAATACAGGAAATAGATAAACATGAATGTGATTAATAATAATGCTGAAAAAGTATTAGCCTACCAAAGACACACTCAGGCTTTAGTGAATAACTTTACATAACCTCAATTTTTAACACATGCGTATCTTCTCCAACCATGAAATCAAAGCACGGTGCAGAGCTTGTACCAAGTACAAAAGGTCCATGTATGATTAGCATTATTTTCTTTTGCTTTTGTTTATGGACAATGTTCAGCTGACATAAGCAGAAGTTGGCCAAAATACTGCCTGTACTGTTAATTTCCTGTATAATTCACTTAAATAAAAGCAGGTTAACCTCAATGATAGCAGTTAAAATGTTCTATCTTATGTATTTCTTTTAAGTATTACCATTATGGTGCTACTGAGCGTTTTCTTTTGGTAAAAAGAAAAATGCCATGGGCTGCGGTCTTCTTCCATCACTTTTCCCTACCAGGTCCATTAATATGCTTATAACACTAGTGCCAGTTATTTTATTTGATAATGCTTATGGTATTTGTATATTTGTTTGCATTCCAATTTTGTTTAATGAGTGTGTAAACTGCATACGTTAAATAAATGTAAATACTAATGTATTGCTGCCTTCTGGTGTGTGCACAAGTGTTTTATTATAAGAATGGGAATATTCATTGGCCCTGTGGTAGTATTCATAAATATTGCAAGCCTTTGTGATTATTCTGCCTTTTGGTCTCAGCCCAAAGGAAAGCATTTGCTGAACTTTTCAACAGTATTAGAAACTACCCTTTTTTCCTGTCTAATTCCTGCTTTTCCACCAGAGGAAAAGATGCCATATACATAAACATAATTTTTTTGAGTAAATTGGTTGAATTTAACTTGAATAAATATATGTATCATTAAATTGTGAAGAGAAATCAGTATTATAAATCCTCATCTTTGAAAAATGGAAAGATCAGCTAACTTGGGAAAAAAGTAAAAAGATCTTAAAAGACTGTTTTAAGAGATTCTATTCTAGCAACATTAGATTATGAAACTGGAGCCATTTAAATTCAAGCTAATTGTAATCAGATGGTTTCTATTCTTGTAGCCTCTGTAAAATGCGTAGATGGTTTTTCTGTTTCTCTGGTATATAGTTAATACTTCATGAAAATAATTTTTTTTTTTTTTTTGAGATGGAGTCTCACTTTGTAGCCCAAGCCTGGAGTGCAGTGGTGTGATCTTGGCTCACTGCCCCCTGGGCTCAAGCAATTCTCGCGCCTCAGCCTCCCAAGTAGCTGGGATTACAGGCGAACATCACCACGCCCGGCTAATTTTTTGTGTGTGTTTTAGTAAAGACAGGTTTCACCATGTTGCCCAGGGTGGTCACAAACTCCTGAGCTCAAGTGATCCGCCCACCTTGGCCTCCCAAAGTCCTGGGATTACTGGCGTGAACCACAATGCTCGACCAAAATAATCTTCTGAATATGTTGACTGCCTTCTTGACATTTCTTTAAAAGGCTGAAGATGAAATGGAAAGCTAAATGATCTTCAGAGGAACACAGCAAAAATAGTGCCCTATAGGAGGCTGTTGCATTCATTCACCCTACACCTTCTGGTGATACTCCCAACCAGTACCACTTCAGTCTCACCTTAAAACTAGCTTCAGAAATTCCTTGTCTCCTGGATCCTTCAAAGTTGGATTAATTTAGGACCAAGCCAGTTTTCCCTGGAGCTCAACTCTGGGCTAGCCTCGAACAAGAGATACCTCCAGGGTATTCAAAATAAACCTTAACTCACTGAAATCTTGTTAAAACTCTTTGTACCTTAAAGCCTGTTGGAAAAATCATCTGGTAATGAGAGAAAAGAAATACAAAGATTATAATAGTATATCCTACTGTTGATTATGTAGGCCACCAATTTAACTGGTAGATTCACCTCAGTGTACAAATGCCCAGCTTCAGAGCGCTGAATTAGTTAGCTTTTTATATTAAATGCACATAATCCACCACTCCTAACTTATTTTGCTGGAAATTGTGTTAATTTGTAAACATGTAAGGCTTTCCCTAGCCTGTTGTCTAGGTAAACGTATAGACCATTCACCAAAGGATAAAGTATATGTTGAAAACCATCAGAGCTATTAATTGCTACATGACATGAGCAAAAGAAACTCCTGCTCCACAGATTGTTTTGCCTTTCCATTCAGAGTCAGCACGCTTCTTACAGATTCTAGTCTGTACTTGGATCTGAGGAAAAAAAATTCTTTTCTCAAGGCTACATTTCATATGGTTCCTTTTAATGGATTTGTTGTTTCATTTATTTCCTTCACTAGAGTATGAGATATCATTGCTAACAGCCAGTGTTTACATACTGGTTGATTTTTGAATGCCAAAAATAGTATTTTACACTTGGGGAGAGTTATGTTATTTAGGGTGGCTATCATTTAATAGATGGATATGAAAAAGTTGGCAGTTTTAAAATTTAGTTCAAATTGAATCACTGTACATCATATGCTAGTCAGAATTTTTGTGACTTCTACCAATTTATTCATTCAACAAAGTAGATGCTGGAAATAACAACATACTACCAAATAAACACCCTGGCTTCAGAAGGCTTATATTAGAATTTGGAGGATACAAAAATAATAAACATGTACATGTAGCTTAAAATAATGGAACCAGATGTAAAATAACCAGATGATGGTTGCTATGAAAAATTTGAGGTGGGCACAATAAGAGTGACTGGGGTTTGGGGGAAGCAGTACTGTTTTATACAGGGCAAAACGGGAAAAGTCTCTGTTAGAAGACATTTGTGCCAAGATCTAAAGGAAATGAAGGAACCATGTAAACATACCTGGTGGATGAACATCTCAGAAGCATCTCCAAGGTGAGTTAGTGGACAATGTGGACATCAGTCTTGAAATCTGAGTTTGCTATCTAATAGGTCAAGTCTGCCACTGTTTTTTCCTTGGTGTCTTGACTGTCCTTGGCACTTTACATTTCCATAAACAGAATAACCTTGTTGTGTTTCACCAATTTTGATTGGGATTACATTGAATCTATAATTATCCCTATAGAAGTCTTTTACATCTTTTGTTAAAGTACATTCCCAGGTACTTGATATTTTTTATCCTATAATAATGATATATTTTTAAAATGTCGTTTCTTTCTTTTTGAGACAGAGTTTCACTCTTGTTGCGCAGACTGGAGTGCAGTGGTGTGATCTCACTTCACTGCAACCTCTGCCTCCTGGGTTCAGGCTTTTCTCCTGCCTCAGCCTCCCGAGTAGCTGGGATTACAGGCGTCCCACCACCACACCCAGCTAATTTCTTGTATTTTTAGTAGAGAAGGGGTTTCATTATGTTAGCCAGGCTGGTCTCAAACTCCTGACCTCTGGTGATCCACCCGCTTCGGCCTCCCAAAGTGCTGGGATTACAGGCGTTAAGCCACCACGCCCGTCCTCATTTTCTGTTCGTAACTAATAGTATACAGAAATACCATTGATTTTGTATAACAATTTTGTATCGGTGAATCTTACTCTTTTAATTCCAATGGTTTATCCCCAGATTCTTTGGGATATCACTGTACAGTTATTTGTGAATATTTGTATTAAACACTTTTACAGTGCTTTGAAGTGTCAAATACTTTCTGAGCACTTTTAAAATAGTAACTTATAGAAAAGCAAACATAAAAAATAATAAAAGAAAAATACAACTTATCAAGTTTACTTATATAACAAACCTGCAAATATACCCCTGAACTTAAAAGTTAAATTAAAAACTAATATTAAGTTGACCTTGAACAGTGAATAGGGGTCATATAATTTAGAAAGGTGCAAAAGATAATTGTATATCAAATTATATATTAAAGTCTTAATTATCATTAGAGTTGGTTCAAAATAAAATACTTATTCCTCAGAACAACTCTGAAGGAGGTATTATCTTCATTACAGATGGAGGTAACTGAGGCACAGAGATATTAAGTAATTTGCCTGGGTTGCACAGCTGCTAAGTGGTAGAGGTGGTATTCCCATTGTTTTGGTTTTTTTCTCTTAGATCATTGCATCATTTATTTATTTTTCTGGCCTTTTGCAGTGGCCAGGACTTCTAGTGTATACTTCTGAATAGCAGTGGTTATAGGGGGCATTGTTGATTTGTTAACCTCAAAGGGAAACCTTTCATCATTTCAGCTATTATTTGTCGCACATATATTTATAGGATATCGTTTATTGAATTTAGTAAATTATCTTCTAACTCCTAGTTTGCCAAGAGTTTTTACCTTGGAAAATATGTTGAATTTTATTGGCTGTTTATTTGGTGGGGGGAGCATCTGCTATATAATTGTGATTACTTTGATATGTTAATGTGGTGAATTTGATTCTTCAAATGTTAACCTAGGGCAGACTTCAGTGATCAGAGTATGTGAGATTGGAATGATGTCTTCCTCGAATGTTTGGTAGAAATTGCTATTAAGACTGTCTGCATTTGAATTGTTTGTTTTTTAGTACAAGAGAGAGCCAGGTTTTCAGGGTTAGTAAGCAGCTCATTTTCATCTATATAAGCAGTAAGATAAGGCAGTCTCTGCTCTGTAAGAGTTGATTAATTCTAGAATGTGTGGGCTGGCTGGTGACAAGATAGTCTTGCTTTCGCTTTTTTTTTTTTCTTTCTAGCCTTTTGCCTAAATAGCACTGGAGCACATACTTCTGCCACTTTTTGTCCTGCATGGAGGTAAAATATAGACATTCATAACACTGTGTGTTCCAGGTATTAATACCTCCAGATTCTTAATTCTGTATTCAAGATATTAGGAGAACAAATCTTAAACTCTAGTCTCATGAGGGCAGGGACCTTGTCTTTCCTTTTATTTTTTCTATACTTATAGTATTTATATAGTATATATAAAGGTATTTATATAGGAAATTCTGATGGGACAGAACAACAACTGAGCAAAGGGAATGAGAATGTTTGTGGACTCAGGGTTGATAACCAGTCACTTCATAATATTGTACAGTAAAATAAGTTGTTTGAAACAATACAGTGGCTGAAAAGACAGTTAACTTTTAACAAGGTTTTATACCAAATACGTTAGTTTACAAATACTCTATCATGTATGACAGCCATTGGAACCTAATTTCCAGGGTTAATATAGCCAAGACATTTTAATTTTGCTTTTGGGGGCTTTTTGTTGCTTTTTTGCTTGTTTAAAGAAAATGTAATACTTTTAACTAGATAAAGAAATCACAGTTGCTTTAGAGGTATCATGAACTGATGTTTTAGAGACTTTCTATTTTGAAAGCTTAAATAAAATGTGCACAAACAAATTATTTCCCCATCCTTTTTTCCTTACCTTTCTGTGTTTTGTTCTCCCCTTCTCTTCTCTGCCTCTTTCCCTCATTATCTTCCCCCATAACCAGTGCAAATGACAAAATGTGTGTGATGCCAGTTTTCTCCATGTTCATAGTCACATACAATGCATATGTACGTTAATTTTCTTGATTTTTTTCTCAGTAATATCTTTGGGAAATCTGTCCAAGTCAACTGTATGACTCCAATTCATTCTTTTTAATGGCTGCCTAAGAATTCTGTAGTATAGATGTGCTGCAGTTATTCAGACATTCTCATATTGATGAGCATTCACTTTGTTATTTGTTGTTTCTTTCTTCAATATAAAACACTGCAGAAAACATTGTAATACTTACATCCTTATATTCTGGTACTTCTAAGTATGGGAGATAGATTCAAGGAAATCAAATGACTAGGTTAAAGTCCATGTATATTGAATTTTTAAAAGGTTACCAGATTGTCTCCCAAAAAAGGCTGTCACAGTTTACAATTTGCTAACAATACAGGAGTTCTCTTTTCCCTGCATTCTACTAACGATAGGTATTAGAGCTTTACAAATTTTTAAACTGTTTGGTGTAAAGTAATATCTATTATCTAATGTTACATTTTCCTGACTAGTAAATGTGTATAGCATCTTGTGTTTTCTTTTTTTTTTTTGGGCCTAGGAGGTGGAAGATGGTATTTGAATTTGCTGTTCTTTAAATTGGCTCTTACATCCTTTGTCTATTTTTATTTATTTTTATTGTTTTCTTGTCAGTTTGAAAGGTATTTTGGCCAGGTGCAGTGGCTCACTTTGGGAGGCTGAGGCAGGAGGATTACTTGAGGCCAGGAGTTCAAGACTAGCCTGGGCAACATAGTAAGACCCCATCTCTGTTAATAAATAAAAATGAAAATAGGGCCGGGTGCAGTGGTTCACACCTAGAATTCCAGCTACTTGAGAGGCTGAGGCAGGAGAATAGCTTGAACCCGGGAGGCAGAGGTTGCAGTGAGCTGAGATCATGCCACTGCACTCCAGCCTGGGCAACAGAGCAAGACTCTATCTCAGAAAAATAAATTAAAAAAAAAAAAGAAAAGAAGCATATCTTTATACTGTAGCTGTTAATAGTTTGACTCTTGTATTTTTCTCCACATACGTCATTTGACTATTTATTAGCATTGTGTGTGCATTCTATTTTATCCTTAAATAAACTTTTAATTTTTGAATATTTTTAGATTTACAGAAAAGATGCAGATAGTTCAGGGTTTCCACATACTCTTTACATTTTTTTTTCTGCAATATGAAACCTGTTGTGTGTCTTTAATTGTAATATTTTAGACCTTCTGGTCATGATTAAGCTCTCCTCTCTTTCTAAATTATACTTGTAGTCTCTTTGGGTAGTTTGTAGTGAGATTTTGAATTTTTCATATTTTTAAAAATCTATCTTCAGTTTATCTTAGCATTTAGTGTAATATAAAGGTCCAGTTTTACTTTCTTCCAGATGGAAAGCCATTTGTGATGGCACTATTTTTAAAGTAATCTTTCCTTTTCCCAGTAATTTGAATACCGTGTTTACACTAGAATCCATTTCTAGATTTCTACCAAAAAGTCTGCTGGGATTTTGACTGAAATACCATTGATACCTATTTATCAATATGAGGAAAACTGGTATCTTAACAATATCAAGTCTTCCTATCCATGAATACAGTATATCTGTCCTTTCAGTTTTTAAATTTCTCTCAACAGTGCTTTATAGTTTTCAGTGTACAGATCTCTTAAAAATATCAATTTATGATTACATTCATTACTAGTATACAGAAATAAAATAATCTTTGTATATTGATCTTGAATCCTACGACCTTGTAAATCAAAGTGGCTTGATCTCAGATCACTGCAACTTCCGCCTCCCGGGTTCAAGCAGTTCTCCTGCCTCAGCCTCCAGAGTAGCTAGGATTACAGGCGTGTACAACCACGCCTAGTTAATGTGTGTGTGTGTGTGTGTGTGTGTGTGTGTGTGTGTGTGTGTGTTTTAATACAGAGTTTCGCCATGTTGGCCAGGCTGATCTTGAATTTCTGACCTCAGATGATCCGCCTGCCTCGGCCTCCCAAAGTGCCAGGATTACAGGCATGAGCCACCCTGCCAGGCCTCTATAGGGTTTTCTTCATAGATAATTGTGTCTGCAAGTAAAGAAAGGTTACTTCTTTTCCAATCTGGATGCCTTTTATAACATGTTAACCCCTTCTGGCTTCAACCTCTAGTACAGTGTTAAATAGAAAGGGTAAGAGGACATCTTTACCTTGTTTCCAGTGATGGGGTGGAGGTAGACTTTCGGCCTTCCTCAGTTTTTATCCCTCCTGGCAAGTTCTTGAAAAACTCAAGTAGGTGGCCTTATCAGGATTGATTGGAAAACCGCAGAGTTTGCCTCTTAAGTTATTCACTACTTTGGGTGATTTGCTTTTCCCCACCCCACTTCGTTCATTTTTCACAATTGAGATACAGTTTGCATACTATAAAATTCACATTTTAAAGTGTACAATTCAGTGTTTTTACAAGGTTGTACAACTGTTACTAATATCTGACTCCAGAACATTTTCATCACCCCAGAAAGAACCCTTTACCCATTAGTAGTCAGTTCCCACTTCCCCTTCCTCTCAGTCCCTGGCAACTACTAATTTACTATCCCTATGGGTTTGTCCATTCCGGACATCTCACATAAATGGAATAATAAAATGTGGCCTTTTGTGTCCCGCTTCTTTCACTTATTACTTTCAAAGTTCATCCAAGGGACAGCATGTATCACTACCTCATTCTTTTTTATGGCTGAATAATATTCAGTTGTATGGATATGCCACATTTTTGTTTATCCATTCATTAGTTGATAGACATTTGGGTTGTTTCCACTTTTTGGCTATTATGAGTAGAACTGCTATGAACATTTGTGTACAAGCTTTTGTGTGAACATATGTTTTCTACTTTCTTTCAGTAATAGGGGTTGCAGAATTATTGGATCAAAATGGCAACTCTCTGTTTAAGTTTTTGAGGAGCTGCCAAACTTCCAAAGCAGCTGCACCATTTTACATTCCCATCAGCAGTGTATGTGGTTTTTAATTTCTACACATCCTCACCAGTACTTACTATTGCCCACCTTTTTTATCGTAGCCACCCTAACAAAATCTTTGCCCTTGTTTTAGAACAAGTATGAATTAGGATCAAAATTATGTTTATTGAAGTAGTCGTCCCAATCCACTGCTTAATTACAGAAAATAATTGGTCCTGTTTTGCCAGGCAGTGTGTAATTCCAGCACAGCAGTTTGGGAGGCTGAGACAGATGGATCACTTGAGGTCCGGAGTTCAAGACTAGCCTGTCCAACATGATGAAACTCCATCTCTACTAAAAATAAAAAAATTAGCCAGGCGAAGTGGTGCACACCTGTAATCCCAGATTCTTGGGAGGCTGAGGCAGGAGAATTACTTGAACCTGGGAGGCAGAGGTTGCAGTGAGCCGAGATTGTGCTACTGCACTCCAGCCTGGGTGATAGAGCAGGACTGCGTCTCAAACAAAACAAAGAACAAAAAACAGCTGATACAAAAGGGACACCCTGGCCTTTTTAAAAATAAAAACAAATTGGTCCTATTTTACAGATGGGAAACTGATACAAAAGAGATCTAATGGCAGGTAGTAAGATTAAATTTTAGGCTATTTTTGAACTTGGGTCACTATTAAAAATAGAATATTAATTCAGGTTGCTTTGTAAGTCTCCTGTCTGGTTTGTGTTTCCTGTACTGTGAAGCATACCTGCAGTGGCAGAATTTTTCTTACCAAGTTCCTTCCTTGTGCAATGTGGTACTGGAAATTCTACAGTAAAGTAATCCAGTCACACTGAGCTCTTCCTTCTCATTGACCTGAGTCTATTTCTAAACATGGCTTAGGTTTTACCTCTTCCTGAAATGTTTTCGAGTAACCCTATTTGGCCCTTTTAGTACCTTTAACACTTGAACGTTTCATTGATGCTGTTTTCTCCTAGGAGAGTCTCTTGCACTTGGTGTTACTGCCAGTTTTTTTTCCAGATGAAGTATGAGCTCATTAAAAGCAGGGGCTATCTTTTTAAAAGTGTATCCCCCACAATACTTATTCAGAGCGTCATAAATAGTGTCATTCACTGGCAGTGCTTATGCAATTCAGATGTTAATTATTGCATCCTCAGCTTCTATGCCAGTAGATCATAAATTCTAACTTCCCTAAGCATCATAAGAGAGATTTTTAGATTTCCAGCCCCCTAGATTGTTAAGATTCTCAAGTGACTCTGTGCAAACATTTCAAGAACTACTGTTTGAGAAATATTTAGAGTGTCATTGTAAACATTTCTGTAATAGGAACTTCCTAATCTGAACTGTGGCGACAAGAACACCAATGGGGCAGTGTCCTCTGGATTCATTTATTCAGCAAACTTTACTAAGCATCCATTAGCCTATACCAGACTCTGGACTTAGTGTATTGGTTCATCCTCAAAACAATGACAGATTGGAAAATAAAGATGCTATTGCAAACATTCTCTGTAGCTCAAGTTGTGGGGTAACCTCTTGGCTGTTGTACCATGACTGACTAATTTCCAGGAGATGGCACCAGAGGTCCAAGACTAACTGCTTCTCTCCATATTAATATTGCTATTGGAGGGATCTTAATATGTGCCTCTTCTCCAGTAAATAACTATTAAGGTGTCCATACTATTTGAAAAGAGGTTTCTTATGTTTTTCTAACACATAGATGAGATCATTATACTTAAGAAAGCAGTTAGACACATGGAAGGAAAGATAAGGTGCTTATCAAATAACAGAAGGCATTTTACATTAACCACATAAACCAGTAACCCTAAATGGTAGGAAGATACCCCATTTTGCAGACGAGGAACCTGAAGACTGCAAGGTCATACAGCTCCTAAGTAGAGCTGGGATTTGATACCAGGTGTATCTGATGCCAAAGTCTGTGCTCTTAAGCAGTTTCCCAGAGGAAAAGGAGAGCTGCTGAAAGCAGTTAGTCTCTTGCTTTTCATTGATTCTTCTGATATCAATTGACTTTCGGCCACTTCTTTGATTTTTGGCAAAAGGCATCAAAATCTATAAACTCGGCTGGGTGCAGTGACTCATGCCTGTAATCCCAGCACTTGAGGAGGCTGAAGCAGGAGGATCGCTTGAGGCCAAGAGTTTGAGACCAACCTGGGTAACATAACGAGACCCTGTCTCTACTTTAAAAAAAAAAAAAAAAAGCCGAGCATGGTGGTGTACGCCTGTAGACCCAGCTATTCAGGAGGATGAGGCAGAAGGACTGCTTGAGCCCAGGAGGTTGAGGCTGCAGTGAGCCATGATTATGCCACTGCGCTCCAACCTGGGCAACACAGCCAAGACCCTGTCTCTAAAAACAAGCGAAAAACCTATAAACGTGACAAAATTCATAGTACTCTAGAGATAGATTTCTCCTTACAGACATCCCTTTTTGATAGAGCTCAGGCAGGAGAATTCTGTGACTTGCACATCAGTTTTTAGGGAGTCCTTTTGGTCTGAGTGGTACCTACAGGCTAATAGGAAAGTGAAACAAATTCCAACTACACACTTTGCTCCATCCTCTTCCTAGAGAGCAAAACCCATGTGTTAGGAAAGAAACTATAAGAAAATACATTTGAAATCACTTTAACAACATGCTGTGCCATAACTCATGCTTAATCTCTGCACATAACATAGAATCAAGCCTTCTGAACTACTTCCTGGGAGGCCTCTAGTGAATAGTATACTACCAATAGGCATCACCACTTGGTAGGATAAAGGGAGTTTTCACGAAGATGCCTAAGTGGAAATGAAAAGGTTAAGCTTAAAAGCTCCATGTCTTTGAAGCTTTCCTGACAAATAACAAATTCTCAATATATCTATCACTTTGCAGTCTCAACTTGTAGAGGCCTTTTCATTTTAAGATCTTGCTCATGAAGGAGGCACTCTCTGAATTTGCCTAGATTATGGCTCACTCTGAGCAGTTAAGAAATATAATAGCCTGTCTAGACTCAGTATCATAGCTGTCCTTAAGGTTTGCTTTCTTTCCCTTCCAAATTTCACCTTTTCCCTCAAATCCCAGATAGCAAAAGGGCCAAACCAGTCACAGTTTGTCAGCATTTCACAATACACAATATCCTTATGTGTGTTCTTATTTGGAGTTCAATATAAGTGAAACGATTTAGATGAGATGATCTGTAACAATATTCTCCAGGCTACAATGTAATACAATTCTATGACTAAGAAAAGGCTGCTGGGGGCTGGGCGCGGTGGCTCACGCCTGTAATGCCAGCACTTTGGGAGGCCAAGGTGGGCGGATCACGAGGTCAGGAGATCGAGACCATCCTGGCTAACACGGTGAAATCCGGTCTCTACTAAAAAATACAAAAAATTATCCAGGCCTGGTGGCGGGTGCCTGTAGTCCCAGCTACTTGGGAGGCTGAGGCAGGAGAATGGCATGAACCCTGGAGACGGAGCTTGCAGTAAGCCAAGATCATGCCACTGCACTCCAGCCTGGGTGACAGAGCGAGACTCTGTCTCAAAAAAAAAAGGCTGCTGGGTTTGATCAAGGATGTTGAGAGGAGTTTTAATTCAATAGTGATGGGAGGCAGAAGCCAAAATTCCTTCAAAAAAGGATTCAATGAGAGGTGGGGAAAATGGAGAATCATTTTATTTTTCATTTTGTCTTGTAAACAAAGTTATCCAGTTTTGAAAGCAATGGTATATGGAAAGATGGAAGGTTGAGAAGGACTTTTCTTTAGGTGAGGAATAGCTACATAGGTTTATAGGCTGACAGGATGGCAGCAATGAAAAGGGAGATACGAAAGAGAAGGTATTATTCTCAGAGGAGAGACCTAGAAGAAAAGGGAGGGATAAGATCAGGGGTCAGCATTAGAGAGGGGTAAGACTACTTTCAGAGAGGAACAGTTGGAGGCAGAGGATCTGGTGATGAGTCAAGAGGAGGGGAAGCTGATTGGAGTAGTCCTATGGGATGGTCCATTACTTCAGTTAAGATCAGGAGGCTGAGGGTGACCATGGAAGCATGTGTTAACAACTCCAGAGGCCAGACATTAAGAGGCTGGACATAGGAGGTGTGGAATCCTGCATTCAAGATCTGCACACAGGTAACTTTCACATTGCCCACGAGCCAGAAATAGTAATGATATTAGTCTCTTAAAAGTGTGCAATTTAGGAAGTATTTTCATGTTATTTTGCAACAAACCTGTCATCCCAGATGATATTTACTTAACATTTAAAAATAAGCAAACTTAAGCCCAGAGTGATTGTGATTTGCTCGGATGTTTTACACCTAGTAAATAATTGTCACACAGTTTTAATTCAAGGACTTTTAGTTTCTTTCCTTTCCTTTTCTAACATTTTGTCTTTCACCCTTTTTGTCTAGAAACTTTGTTCATAAAGTCCCTAAGGCATGAGTTAAGCTCTGATGATTAAATAACCCACACTCTGTATGGAATTACTTTTGAGACTTTTCTCCTTCCAGATACACAATTTACAGCAAACCAATTAGATATAACAAGTGCTGACATTCCACTAAAATACTTTAGGTAATATATGTACCCACAAATATAATTATAAAATTACTAAGCATCATTCATTCAGTGAATAATTTACTGAATCTATTATGCCAGGCATTTTGCTGAGCACTTTGGGAAACAGAACTGAACCAGATATTTTATGTCAGACAAGTAAACTCAGAAACACCAAAACAATGTGGGTAAGACATCCTGTGCAAACGCAGTTAATCTTGGGTGTGTGTTCCATGTTTGTGTAATGAAATCTCTGCCAGGATGAAATATTAGATGTGGGGACTGAGAGCAAGGAAAGTTTAGAAGCCCAGGTTTCTTAGGCCAGTGTGTGAATGCTTTTGTGGAACTATGGGATAAGTGAAGTCTGAGTTTCAGGGGACAGAGTTCCATTTAGGGCATGTATGGTTACAGTATCTGAGACATCTGTGTAGAGATGAACAGTTTGAAGTTGGCTTTACAAGTCGAAGCTCAGGAAAGATTTAAAGGCTGAAGAAAGAAGAGATACAGAAACAGACTGAGAGGTTAAGTGTTTGGGTATAGTACCAACAATAAAAATCTCAGTGGCTTAACAAAAAAAGCATAAGCTTGTTCATTCTGTGTGTCCAATATGGACTGGCAGAACCCTGCTTCAAACCAGCATTCAAAGAACCAGGCTGACCAAGCCAGTCATCTTGTAACTGCACTGACTGCAACAGGAAGCCTTGTCACTGTAGCAAGGGAAAAGATCAGGGAGGGTTTGGGGCCAGATCTTGCATACTTTGGCTCAGAAGTGACACATCACTTTTACCTAAACCCTACTGGCAGAAGTGGTCATGTGGCCCCAACCAATTACAAAGAGGCTGAAAAGTACAATCTTGTGTATGCCCAGAAGGGGAAGAAAACCAGGTCTTAGTTAAGAGTAGAATGCCAGAGTATAATTAAAATTGTGATATTTTCTGCCATTTTTTATGCAATTTTCTGTTCTATCCAGCTATCACACAAGCCACATGTTCCAGTAATATTAAGATTCATGCAGTTCTCTGAACATGCCAAGTAACTTCACACTTTCATTCAACCTGCACCTTCAATATGCACTTTGATACCCTTGCATCTTGTTTCCTCTGCCTGGCACATCCTTTTCTCTTATCCATATGACATACTCAAGCTGTGGAAGAACTGTGCCCCATAAGAAACCTTTCCTAACCCTCTCTCAGGCAGGCCTGGGCATTCCTCTTGCTCTGTGTTACCACTATAAATACCAAAATTGCCACTTTACATTCACTGATCTGCTTTTACTCATCTGTAGCTGTTAAGGAATAAGGACCTGAACCATTAGTCCATTCACATATTTAATATTTTCCATTACACAGCACAGAGTATATGAACTCAAAAGATAGACTGCCCAGGTTTGGATCTTGGAGAGCACTTGCAACATTTGTAAATCCTCATTAATTTATACAACCTTCTGTTCTATTGTTTCCTCATCTGTAGCAGAGTTATGAAGATTAAATTAGACAATGTGTGATAAGTGACACACAGTGCCCAGCACAAAGCTCAACAAAATCACCTACAGTTATTAATGTCACTGTGTCAGGCACCAAAAGAGAAAGTTCCCTTATGTCTCTAAAGTTAATTTCAAGTTGCTATGTATAGGAAAAGAGTGGTCCCATTTCTGTAAGTAAACTCCATACATAGGATACGTGTCTAACAATCCACCATTTACTTTTATAAAAATTCAGTCACATTAAAAAGGAGAAATTTTGTTTGAAGACTAAAGTCCCATTACAGATTTTTCAATTATGAACAAAGAAAGCAGTTTCAAAGAAAAATGGCACAGTTTGAAAGATACTGTTTACCCAAGATGAGTTAAAATATTCTGTAACTATAAAAGATTAGATAAAATAATAATGAATATGGAAATAGTAAACATGATACTAACTTTTATCTTCACTTCTAAGTGAATAAGAAAATGCTCCAGAAAGGGGGAACGCACTATAAACCGCAGCAATAAATGACAGTACACTGATGGAGATTGAAATTCCTTCACTTTGACCCAGTCAACAAAGGAGCTTTCAACATATATGAGTTCTTCATGTTCTTTTACAGTAAAGGAATAAATGTAGTCATAAAAGCAGAAAAAAAAGGGGGGAAAGGGGGACATTCAAATATTTGGTAAAATATGGAGGTAATAATTCAGATATAAATGCAGGCTTAGTTTGCTTTAATACAGTGGTTGGTTTTTGCTTATATAAGCAATATATAAAGGAAAGTAGCTTTTTAAAATCTAGTAAAAAGTGGTAGAAATTTTTGGCAATTTTTGTTCTTACCTATTAGGCAATGTTTCCATATTAGAAAAAATAAATTCCTCTTATAGCTCTAAATATTTCATTTCTTATTATAGACTTCAGTGTTGCATTTCATTTCAACTGACTGTAACCCACGAGTACTAGTACAAAATGGGATTTATGTGTATCTTAGCAGGATATGTGATATAATAATCACTGTTAATGACTGCCACTTTTAAAAAAGAATGTTAAAGAAATTCATTTCTATCAAACTTAAGAGGACTCCTTCATAGCCCAAAGAAATGCAACTTAACTCAAAATTTTAACAAGTAATTAAAATAATATGTATATTATAAATTAAAATGCATTTTTAGCAAGTTTCAAATATACTTATTTGGCTCTGGTACATAAGAAAATATTTACAACTAATAAAAAGCAGATTGTAGAATATACATGTTCTATGTAGGAAAATAAGTAAAATGTTTTATAGTGCAGACCAAAAGATCTTTTCTAGGCCAGGTTTTATCCATGCAACTCTGTTACAATACCATCTCATTAACATGCCTGGAACACGTACATGCATGGAAGAAATCTAATTATCTTGATTTAAAGCTCATACTGCCTTTTTAGGGCTTGTATATCTTCTAAAGTAAAATGGTTGTTTGGTGTGTCTGAAAGGTCCTTAAACAGCTGTTCAATTAGCTCCTCTTGGCCCTTGCTAATTAGTGTCAACATCATCTAAAAGCAGCAAAAAAAGAAAAAGAATGTTAGCATAAGTAACATTTTTAAGTTACAGAAACCCTAATAAGACCAATCTGTATTAATAAAATACTTAGCCACTTACCTTAAACCTTTCTGCTTTACTCAGATATAAAAGATGCTGATACACCAGTGAGGGATCTTTTTCAATAAGATTATTTTTCAGAGACTGAATGAGGAGGAGGAATGTATCCCCTTCAAGTTTGTTACTTAACAACATCGGCAAATCTTTTGGTGCAGTGATGGCTAAAAGATGTGCACAGGCTTCTTTATCCTTCCTGGTACTGAGAGCATTTATAATCTGACCAAATTCATAGGCATTATTAGGCTTGGCTATCGGAAGTTTCTCAGGGTCTTCTGGTGACCCACTGCTTTTGTCTCCCTTCTCAGAAGCAAGGCATCCCGTGGAGACCTCCCCTGCGGGTCTTCCAGGCTCCTCCTCATTACCTTCATTCACCTTCATGAGGTAAAAAAAACGCATTGTGACACTGAACCACAATCACCACACATACCCTAAGTACGTCTGTCAGAATGAGAATTGAAAACTACTAGTAGACTGTATTGTAGTCCAGTTCCAAGTGAAAAATTTGTAATAATTTTTTTTAGGAAGAGAAGTTTTAGGGTATAAGATCCAATTCATAAAAGTTTTAAAAAATTATTTGACATTGAAACTATGACAACAAAATTTAATTTTTAGACCTTCCCATAAATACAATTGTTGTATAAATGCCCATATCAGTTTTATCTCCTTTTCACAATAAATTTTAACAGAGAAATTAGCTTACATTGCTCGATTATCCTAAAACAGTTTTTTCTTCCTTCCTTAAAGAGAGAAAAAAAAAAAACTTTCCTAGCTTCTCTTACATATTAGCCTCTTACTCTTAGTGGAAATGTGAGACTATAAATGGGGTATTAGCATTCATGAATGTACAGGGATTCACAGCCTAACATTCTTCCCTAATATTAGAGAAAAACATTTTAGTTATCTGAATCACAAAGGCAGTTTGATCCTGAGGTAGTTTGAGATCTCTGATGAGGTAGTCATATTTCAGAGTGCTAAAAAGGTCTGAATCAATCTGGAAAACCTCTATGAGGTGAGGTTTTCAGGGCCCCTGTAACAAAATCAGTCCCGTCAGGATTCTCCAGGTGTACCCTGAAGCAAAGTCAGTGGCCGTTGGTTCCCAGTGTACTTTGGAGTGGGAGCAGTACAGATGGAGGCCAAAGAAAGGAAGAACTGCAGTAACGCAGAGATTCCCAGTACCATCCATGGACCCACGTTGGGAAATAAATGGCTATCATTGCAAAGGAGACATTTTGTTGCTGGTTAAAATTTTGTCACTGATCATCAGAATAAAAACAAAAATTAAAAATGTTTTAGAACTCATAGGAATATGACCTTAGAATCCAGTCTAAGGTCCCCAAAAGAGTACTTTAAAAGATAATCAAATACAAATACCTCTTGAATCTCAATTTTCCTTCTCTCCTTTTCTTTGTTGAATGATGCTGTCTTATCCTTAAGATTAAGGAGTCTAGTTACCTCTTCCAGTTCCATCTTTGCCTCAATAATACTTGAGTCTAGTAGGAGAACTTTATTGAGATCAATTAAGCTTTTCTGATAATTCTGTAAGTAGGAAGACAAGAGAAAATAACTTTCATAAATAGAAGGAGCCTAGAGTAACCTGAGTGGGAGTGGGGTTGACGAAGTGAGTTGTGCAGTATGTGTGCAGGGTCCACTTTAATACCACTCTTATAAAGTGAGCCTAAGGGGTGAGTATGCAGCTGAAATATTATAACCCATAATACAGTGAACATCTACTATAGAAGAAAAAGCACAGGATCTGGAGTTAGAAAACGCAAGTTAAATTCTGTATCACCACAACCTTCCCAGTCCCTGACGCATTAAGCACTTGTTGCTTGCTGAATGAATAAATGAAAGAATGAACTCATCCTTGTATTAGCACCTACTAGCAATGAAACTTAAACAAGATCCTACTTAACCTTTCTGGGCTTCAGTCTTCTCATCTTTAACATAAAGGGAACAAAAGCTCTATTCAAAGTTTCACAAGGCTGTACCAAGAAATAAATGAATAAATAATAAGTGGCTTAAACCTATAAAGAACTATGCAAATGGTAGTTATTATAATACTTTTGTTCCATAAAATCCTTCCAGGTTGTTTATTCTTTGAAATTGGCTAGAGTCAACATTTAATCTTCCATGAGTCACACAATACATTGAAGAAGTTGAGGGGAAAGAAAGGGCATTTAACAAGACATGACCACTGAATCTAGTAGCAGAGACAGATGCCCCAAAGTCAGTCTGTTGTGACAAGCTATGTTCTAAACTACAGACTAGACCCATGTTTTGAATAAACCAAACTGAAGAGGCAAAGAGCTGCAAGGATGTGTAACCTCTTTAAGTATTCATGACACATCACTAACAGCATGCACAAGAGGCTGAGCACAGATAAGCTGAGCTAGTGATTATGTGACATTCCTGGGGGCCTAGCTGTAATCCCACATGTCTTTCCCCTCCCCCGTAGCAACACACCAGAGCAAGAGGGATATATTTAAAGGGATAACCTTAAATCTGCTCTAATTTATAAAAGTAAATTATTTACAAAGTATAACAAATCTCCAGATACCACTGTCCTACACCAGCACTGCAACCTACTAGGGGGGAAAATGACACTGTATGTATATTCTAAGTGTTCTAGGCAGGGAGCCATACCTGAAAGGCAAGGGAGTGGAGCAGGAGGGCAAGCTGAGGAAGTAATACAAGCTAATTCTTACCATTTTAAGCATTTTACAAGTATTACTCTCACAACAGCCCTATAAATATTACCTTTTATTGTTCCCATTTTAAAAATGAAGAATGGGATGATCACGACAGCAATGACCAGAAAGTGGATGATTACACAGTGTGGAGCTCAAGGGAAAGGACTGGAAATAGAGACCTGTGAGCCACAGCCTTGGAAATGGAAGCTCAACACCCTAGGAGTCAATGGGATCATTTTCATGAATCCAGAAAGTCTCTGCCTAAAGAGCAGCCTGACTGGTTGGAAGAGACATAAGAAAACAAAAAGTGCACATTGACAAGTGTTAGCACTGCAGACAAGCATGAAGAGAGGGTAGAATGGCAGCAAGGGCGTAGACAGAATTGGGCAAGGAGGCAGCTAAGAGGGGGCCAGGCTCATTCACTCACAGATGGTCTCTGAGCATGTCCATGTGCCAGGAGCTAAGAGGACCACGGACAAGACGAGGGAGGACAGACTTAGGCCTTGCATTTATGGAAGCTTATGTCCTATGAGGGGAAACAATTAAAAACATGTTAACAAATGAATAATTACAGACTGTCATTGATGCCATGAAGAAAACTAAAGGTTGAGATGGATACTAACAAGAGAGCCTCCTTTTTCTACAGTTACAGGTGTCAGAGAAGTCAAGACCTGAAGAGAACCCAGCCATGCAGTGTAGAGGGAAGAGCAGAGCTCATACAAACAGAAAGTGTGTCCCAGCACATTGGGAGGCTGAGGTGGGTGGATCACCTGAGGCCAAGAGTTTGAGACCAGCCTGACCAACACAGCTAAACCTTGTCTCTACTAAACATACAAAAATTAGCCAGGCGTGGTGGTGTATGTCTGTAGTCCCAGCTACTCGGGAGGCTGAGACAGGAGAATCACTTGAACTCGGGAGGTAGAGGTTGCAGTGAGCCAAGATCATGCTACTGCATTCCAGCCTGAGTGACAGAGCAAGACTCTGTCTCAAAAATAAACAACAATCAATAACAACAAAAAAACAGAAAATGTGGCTTTGACAAGAAAGGCAATAAAAGTTGCTAACAACCTCATTAGGCCTTTAAAAAGGGATGTATTATGATCACATGTTTGTGATAATATTTACCATTAATAGTTTTGATGAAACCATAAAAGTAAAGTTATTTTATGATATTCTTTTTGATATTTGTATTGATACATAACAATTGTATGTATCATCCTCTATGGCATCCTCTTTTGGGTGGATCTTGCAGCATCCTCTATTGGGTGTAAATTCCCTAAGTAGGCACCATGTCTTTATTCACCTCTATACTCCTAACACGTAGCACATAATTGGCACTCAATAAGAGAAATAAATTTTAAATAAAAGCAAAATGTTCAGTGATCTTTTCTTACAAAGAATAGCTGTACATTAAAGAAAGCTCATATTTTTCAAAGCTAGCACCATTAAAAATAACTATTAAAGTCAGAAAACAAACAGAAGATCTGAGAAAAGCATAGTGTTGAGCTGGGAGCTAAAGGCAGGGCACCTACCATGGTGAGCCCCTGTGCCACTTCCTCATTGCAGTCACCCTGGGCAAACAGGCCTGGGCGTGAGTTCTGACACATTCTATAAGCAGTTGTGGCCTTTGAAGATCCTGAAATTAGGCCAAGCATGGTGACTCACATCTGTAATCCTAGCATTTTGAGAGGCCAAAGTGGGAGGATTGCTTGAGGCCAGGAGTTTAACACCAACCCTGGCCAACATAGTGAGACCCTGTCTCTCTCAAACATTTTTTTGAATTCTGAAATTAAATTCACCTGGCACATACCTCAAATTACTGGACAACAAATCAAGCTATAAGCTACCAGCCTCATAATCTGGTGGGATAGGATTACTCAAATTTGGGATTATTTTTGTGCATCATAATACAATTTCTAGAATTCATTCCAAGGAAATAGAAAAGTCCAATGAAGTATTAATGATGATACCCACACAAATTAAAGTCCAGTCTTTCATTAGGGTGCAGCTTCTGACCTTTAGTCAGCTCACCAGGTTCAGAAAGTCAGGCAGCCACTAAGAGGTAAACATGCTCCAAGAGTTTGGCCATCTGTAAACTCGTAAGCCATACAGATCCTCATTTACCAAATCTACTAAGCTCAAAGAGGTGAGTACATTTCAAGGAGTCTCTTTTAATTTGTGGTGCCATACACCATCTAGGAAATTTTTTAAGAAGTGAGTGTGTTGCTAACCAAAAAAAAGAGGGCCAGAGGGGAGGCATGTGTTAGGGTCACATGGACACTGTGTGGCTCTGTCAGCATGGGGCGGGGGTCACAGGGCAGCACAGGGGTCCTGGCAGGACGTGCAGGCATGACTGCACTGCAACCAGAGTGGATCTATGATCTGGAAAAGCTGGCCATGCGGTGCACCTGGGTGGTCCTCATTTGTTATCCTATGCAACATGACTGCTCTTCTCCCTGCAGAACCTAGATAGTTTCCTTTTCAGTGATGGGCACGGAATTAAAACAACTATCTCAGACTAAATCAGTCAAAACAATCCTCTCCCCACTCCCAAGCTGCCCTGCTCCTGAATGCTCCCCACTATCACACCACTGCCCTCAGCCACCCAGCCAGAACCTGGGAGGCATCCCCTTCATCACTTCCCCTAGACATTTGACTGCTATGTCCTGTCAACTTTACCATCAACCCATGAATTGGCCCCTTCTCTTCTATTATGGGCTGAACTACGTCCCCACAGAAATTCCTGTGTTGAAGTTCTAACCTCCAGTACCTCAAAATGTAACCATATTTGGAGACGGGGCCTTTAAAGAGGTAATCGAGTTAAAATCAGTAGGCCCCACCTAGTCCAAGATTACTGTGTCTTTATAAAAAGAGAAGATGTGGGCGCGCACACACACACGCAGGGAAGGCCACATGGAGACCCAGGGAGAGGACAGCATCTGTAAGCCAGAGACATAGGCCTCTGAAGAGACCACCCCTATTAACACCTTACGCTGAGACTTCCCACCTCCAGAATAGATTTCTGTGGTTCAGGCCACCCAGTCTGTGGTGCTTTGTTATAGCAGCCACAGCAGCTAACATACTTCTCCCTTTCCTTGGACATTACTTTCCTTCAGGTACCTGCTTCTCACCTTGGTGATCTCTCACTTGCCTTCCTCCTCATCCTGGGCCCCTCTGATCAACCTTCCATGAGGTCCCCAAATCTGATTCATTACACCACCATTTACCCTGCTCTGGAGCCTCCGCCACCTTCAGAATTAAGTCCAGCCTCCTCAGCATGGCTTACCAAGCCCCTCAGGATCTGACCATCTCCCTCTATCCCCACTCCTAGTCGCATCTGGCCTCCAGCTGTACAGTTTGTAAACAAGTCCATCCATTAAAAATGTGCACAAGAATGTCACAGCAGCTTTATTCCTAACAGCCCCAAACTGGAAACAACCTAAGTGTTATCAACTGGTGAATATATACACAAATTGTGATATATTCATACAACACAGTGATAAAAAGGAACAGTTCCTGATACCCACACAGTATAAACAAATACCAGGTTATGCTGAAAGAGGCCAAACAGCAGAGTCCATTCTATATGATTTATGGTAATGTCCAAAAGAATCAAAACTAATCTATAGTGGTAGAAATCAGATGAATGGCTGCCTGAGGGTAGGGGCGGAGGGAGGGAGATTTATTGTACAGGGGCACAGAGAACTTTCTAGAAAGATGAAAATGTTATTTTTAATTTTTAGCACACAGCACCTTCGGAAGAAAATGTTCTTTATCTTGATTGGGATATTGGCTACAAGAGGATATGCACATACCAAAAGTCAATGACCTGCATACTTACAATGTATGACCTTCATCTTATTACACCTTAATAAAATTGAGTTTTAAGAAAATTATTTCAGGAAATACTATTTTCCAGTATGTTCTGGTTTTTCTTTGTGATGTTATTTTCTATAAATATGAACACTCATTCATTAGGATTTCCATGCAGAAGAATCTGCATGAAGAAAAGTGACAATGTCCACTTTCTTCTAAACTAATGGTATGGTTTTCTTAGAGAAGAATGGCATTCTACAGACTTACACTGACCATCAGCTGGTTTAAGGCCCAGATCACTATAAGCTTTCAAGTCACTGACGTGTCTCTCTCAACTTCCGCTGGGTCACCCATCTTCCATTCTAATGCCTTCCCCACCCAACCTCCAACACCAATCCTTGCTGGAGGAACCAGCAGCATTACCACTAGCTTTTGGTAATACAGTACCAAACCTTCCTGTGTCTTAAAATGAACCTACTAACAATATTCCTCAGAAAACTAGAGAACAAATCATCATTTTGGAGCTGGAAGGAATCTTAGAAGCAATCTAGTTTCGCATTATGGTTAGGGGTGAAATCTGAGGCCTCTATCAAGGTTTTAGAACTGGTTAGTACAGTTCTAGGATTAAATCCAAGAATAATCTCAGTCCCATCCCAAGATCTGGAGATTTATCCTTTGAAAACCACTTGATTTGTTCAGAACTGAAGTTTATGCATTAAAATGAAGATTTCCTCACCTTGAGTCCTTTATGAGCCAAAGCTCGTCTATAGCAGGCTTTCACGTTCCCATCATCTAGCTGAAGTGCCTGATCACAGTCCTGCTTTGCCTCTTCAAACTGGCACAGCTTCAAGTAACAGAGAGCTCTGGCATAATGCAACGGAACTCAGTATTATGAAAGGTAAAGATTGGGTATCTATAAGTTTAGATAGCTAAGAAAAATCAGAAAATAGCTCAATATGTCTGTTTCTATACCACTGCGGTTTCCATTGAAACTTAACATTTGATTCAATTATATGGCACTGGGGATACAACTGCAAACAAAATACAGTCACAGCCCTCAAGGAGGATGCAATCAAGTGGAAGAGACAGACCATTAAAACAAGTGAACACAATAAAATCTGTGCAAAGTACTCTGGGAGCACACGGCTGAGAACTACATCAGATTCAGTGGGGCTGAGACAAGGCGCAGAGCAGGCAGGCAAGACTTCCTGGAATAAGTGACATTTAAGTCAAAATCTAGAGTATGAAGTTAAGAATTATCCAATGTAAACGCACTGGGTTGGAAGAGTTCAGACAGAGGTAGCGGGGAGTGGAGGCCAGGGACACAGCGAGTACACAGACCTATGGTGGGAGAGAATATGGTGTTCTTGAAGAATTAAGAAGAGTTCCATATGGCTGGAATGCAGGGATGAGGCTGGATGAGCAGGAAGGCCAGATCACGAAGGGCACTGGAAGTCATGTCAAGGAGGCTGAGCTTTATAAACTGAGCTTACTGGAAGTCCGATGAAGGGTTTTTAATAGGGGCTGACACGTTTGCCATGTTTGAGACAGTCCCTCTGGCTACAGCTTGGGGAATGAGATGATGGAACAAAGCTGTGCAAGGACACCAAGACGGTGCTGTGGACATTTAGGAGAGGAAAATGGCCCAGAGCAAGGGAATGACAGGAGGGTGGTGGCAAGGAGACAGGGTCACGCTGAAGATGGATTTGGGATTTAGAAGGTAGGAGCATCTGAGCTTGCTGACTGGAAGAGGGAGGTCGGGGATGATATCCAGCCCTGAGTGCAGAAGAGATGAGGGGCGCTTCGGTCTGGAGCTCAGAAGACAGAGATTTGGGAGACATCATTGTAAGGCAGTAAGTGGACCTGGGGAGAGGATGCAATGGCCTCGAGAGTATGTAGAAAGGAAAAAGGATCTAGACCCTCAGAACTATGAGAATTCTAGAGAAAGAAAAGCCTACAGAAGGAGAGGGAGAGGAAGAGAAGCAGGCAATGAGCTGCCTGCCTCCTCTGCAGCCAAGAGGAGGAGGAGTCTTCACAGAAAACTGAGTGGCCAATAATGCCCAATCCTACAGAGGCTGAACAGGAGAAGGGCAGAAAAACATGTTGGATTCAGTGGCATCTTTTGGATTTAGTGACATCTTTTGTCCAATATTCTATCACTATATTCTATATAGGTATCTTTTACCACGAGGTAAAGATGGTACCTGAGCAACAGTCTGCCCATTCCTGCTGCACACTATCAATGACGCTGGTGCCTTCCCGCAGCACTTCAGAAGGAAAAGGGTGTTCTCCGTAAGACACTATTTTGAAAGGTCATTGATTCCTGCTCCTCCCACACTGGACAATGCCCAGGCCCAGCTAGCTGCAACAAGGCCGGCAAGCCAGGAAATGCTGAATCAGAGTTGCACAAGTCAAAGCAGCCACAGTCGCTTTTGGGAACCTGGTGGCACATACTATGTCAGACCTCCCATCCCGCCCACACCTCAGGCTTCCAGTCTCTGTAGAACTCCTGCAGTCTCATTTCTTTAAGAAACCTTTGGTTAGGACAGCTTGCTATAGAAATTCCTAGAACCATCACAAAAACTTTGGCAATTATTTGTGTTAATAAGTTACTTAAAATATTTTTAATCAAAACTATTAACATAAGAAATATATAAAGTTACAAAGAACTTGCCTGTTTGTATATATGGCACATTCCTTATTGTTAATCTTTAAGCATTCGCTATATTTCCTGAGGGCGTCTTTATAGTTTTTGTCATTTACACATTGATTTCCTTCTTCCTTAAGGGCTTTAAATGTTTTTTCATCTATAGAACAAAAAAACAAAAAAGAGGAAGTATTTGTACACAGACCTCTATGAAACCTTAAGTAGAGCTGTAAGTAAATCCTCTATTGCAAATTAACTTGACCACACAGCATGCAGAGCAAAAATCTAAATGGAACAAAACTTTGTAGACAAATTAAAATGACAAATAGGCTATAAGTAAAAGTAATTATAGAATTATGATACTATTATTTTCTAATTAGAAAATAAGATACAAATGCCGTGTGCGGTGGTTCACGCCTGTAATCTCAGCACTTTGGGAGGCCGAGGCGGGCAGATCACCTGAGGTCAGGAGTTCAAGACCACCCTGACCAACATGGAGAAGCCCCATCTTAACTAAAAATATAAAATTAGCCAGCATAGTGGCGCATGCCTGTAATCCCAGCTACTCAGAAGGCTGAGGCAGGAGAAGCGCTTGAACCTGGGAGGCGGAGGTTGCGGTGAGCCAAGATCATGCCGTTGCACTCTAGCCTGGGCAACAAGAGCGAAACCCCATCTCAAAAAAAAAAAAGACACAAGTAATAATTTCATCATGTTATCCATCTTGACATGCCATCTTTTCTCTACTAGGATTCTAAAGACAGTGACAGAGGCCAGAACCACCTTAGAGATGGAGAGAATTGAGCAAACAATGCTAACAGGGCTCAGGTGACTATATGACAAGAGGCAGAATCTCCAGTAAGGCTGCACATGTGAACTAGCAACCCTCAGTGTTTTCTGTCATCTCCATCTATGCTGCCTCACACAGCACTTTTACAGTGGTACAGGAGCACTTCAGACCTCTGGTTAAGCTTGGATACGACAGAACCAGTCAATGAAATGGGATACAAATATCCACAGTGTTCTGTTTGGCAACTATTTTGTGAATAGTGAACACTCTTCTTAACGCCTGAAGTGAACATCTATCTGGCACCCCAAATTTCCTTGGGAAATCATATATCTTTCATTCTCTGCTCCTTTGGTTTAAGTGAAGCAAACCTCACCCCAGCCCTAACTTTTGGGATAATCATTTTATTAATCAGCACATCAGTCCTATGGCCATAGTAATCCAATTGTTCAGGGATGGGTCTATAAGAGCTGATAAAATGTTTTGAAAGATTCTTGTAAAATAATTCTTGTTCTTTCCTGTGGAATTTAAGGCTCAAAAGAGGAGCTATTTTGCCATCTTGTGATAAAAAGGGATGTTGTGAGAATGGGGCCATCAGAGCAAGTAAGAGGCCAAGATGGAGAACTGGAATCTCTGAGTCCTGAATCCAGCCATCCCTGCAACCACTCCACCTGGGGACTTGTCCATAGTAAGTGCCCATAAACAGTTTTTTGCTTACTTGAGGCATTATAAGTTGGGCTTTCTTTCATCTGTAATCAGAGTCTGAACTGCTCATTACCAGAATTATAGACTATCCCTATTAACTTGCCGTGAACATCGCTGACAACCTGCTCAGAATCTGTTTCCGGGACCTCAGTATTCATTCAGCTATCACCCCTCTCCTATTCAGACCACGTGTTCAGGGAAGGCTGACCTCACTGATCAAAACCCCAGGTCTAAGCCAGTCAGTGCATGGGGCGTTTCCTCATCAAAGAGATTGGCTCAGGGATGGGCACATGGTCCAATTCAGATGAATAGAATAACAGATTAAAAAGCCTGGGCTTTGAGGAAATGTACTTCCTCATTCTTTTGGTGTTTTTTTTTTTTTTTTTGAGATGGAGTCTCGCTCTGTCGCCCAGGCTGGAGTGCAGTGGCGCAATCTTGGCTCACTGCAAGCTCCACCTCCTGGGTTCATGCCATTCTCCTGCCTCAGCCTCCCGAGTAGCTGGGAGTACAGGTGCCCACCACCACGCCCGGCTAATTTTTGTATTTTTAGTAGAGACAGGGTTTCACTGTGTTAGCCAGGATGGTCTCGATCTTCTGACCTCAGTGATCCTCCCGCCTTGGCCTCCCAAAATGCTGGCATTACAGTCGTGAGCCACCAAGTCTGGGCTATTTCCTCATTCTTAATGCCATCAAAAGCAATGGTTTCCCTCTCTCTTTGGACATTGATATGTGCAGATGTAAAGCCTAAAACTGCTACAGTTCTATTGTTTTCCTGCTACAGCCTAAGCCTCGATGAGCTGAGCCTGATTTACAGCCTCTCTGGGCCCTTTCAGTGACATGAGCCAAGACCGTCCCTTACACTTTAAGTCAACAGATTTTCTGTTACTTACAACCAAGTTTTCAAACATACACAAAATATTAAAATTTGAAGTTTTAAATCTAGGTAATAAGTTTATCCTATGGAATAATCTGATATATAATAAAAATCCATAAATTAAACTTTTGGATTTTGCAATCTTAAAATCTTCTGATAGATAAATTTATTATTTTTTTTTTTTTTTTTTTTGAGATGGGGTCTGGCTCTGTCGCCCAGGCTAGAGTGCAGTGGTGCAGTGGTGCAATCTCAGCTCACGGCAACCTCTGCCTCCTGGACTCAAGCCATCCTCTCACCTCAGCCTCCCAAGTAACTGGGACTACAGGCACGTGCCACCACGTCCAGCTAATGTTTGTATTTTTAGTAGAGACAGGGTTTTGCCATGTTGCCTAGGCTGGTCTCAAACTCCTGAGCTCTGGCAATCTGCCTGCCTCAGCCTCCCAAAGTGCTGGGATTACAGGCATGAGCCACCGTACCCAGCCAATTTTTTTTTTTTTTGGTAGAAATGGGGGTCTTGCTTTGTTTCACAGGCTGGTCTTGAACTCTTGGCCTCAAGCGATCCTCCTGCCATGGCCTCCCAAACTACTGGGATTACTGCCAAGAGCCACCATGCCCAGCCCCTTAAATTTATAATGTAAACTCAGAATGTAAACAATAATCTTATTTCTCCCTCTGCACAAATTGTATAAAATACTAGTTTACTTTTCATCTTTTATTTCAAATCACAGATATTTCTGCCCATGTTTCATGTTTCAAAAGATCTCACACAGTCTAGGCTACTCACACCTGTTACCCCAGCACTTTCAGAGGTTGAGGCAGAAGGATTGCTTGAGCCCAGGAATTCGAGACCAGCCTGGGCAACATAATGAGATCCTGTCTCTATAAAAAATACAAAATTAGCCAGACACGGTTGCACACACCTGTAGTCCCAGCGACTCAGAAGGCTGAGGTGGGAAGACTGCCTGAACCCAGGAGGTTGAGGCTGCAGTGAGCCAAAATTGCACCACTGCACCACAGCCTGGGCAACAGAGCAAGATCCTGTCTCAAAAAAAAAAAAAAAAAATTCTGACATAATAGGGTCAAATAGTACTTTCCCAATCCTGGTATAGAAACCCTGAAATAGAATATTAGGGAAGATTTTGCTGAAAAATTTTTCTCAAGCTTTTATCCTCCAGTGTCTTTAAACCTTTGGTATCCATTCTCACTATCAATCAGTAAACAAATACGGACAGAAAAATTCAAACACTGTTGATTATACCTGTGCTATGGTGTACTAGCTCACAGCTATAGATGCATTTTGTTAGTAAGAAGTAGTTCTTATTTACTGAGCAAATGCTTTGTGTCAGGCCCTATTAATAACGGGCTCTAGAAAACTACAGATCTCCATGAATTTCCTGGGACTGCTACATCATCTACTTGGCAGACGTCCCCTGTCTGCTCTTTCTTGGCAGTAAAGAAAATGAGGGTCCAACACTAGCTATCTGGACATCATGGCTCAGGAACCTCAGGGCATCTATAAAATGAAGCACAGCCTGGGGACACAAATGGAGTTTCTAAGCTTTGTGGGAGAAATGGGGCCTTAGCTGGCTTTAAAGCAGAAAGCAAGGGTGAAGTCACATTTATTAAATGCTTACTTACTATGCTCAAAGTAATAATGTAGGCACTAAGGAATACAAATTTTTTAACAACTACGATAAAGGCAGAAGGAAGTACCTGCATTACACAGTCATTCATCACTCAACAATGGATACGTTCTGCAAAATTTGTCGTTAGGCAATTTTGCTGTTGTGCAAACATCATAGAATGTGGCTACACAAACCTAGATGGTATATCCTACTACACATCCAGGCTGTATGGTGCAAGCTAATGCTCCTAGGCTACAAACCTGTAACAGCATGTTACTGTACTGAATACGGTGGGCAACTGTAACACAATGGTATTTGTGTATCTAAACACAGAAAAGGTATGGTAAGGGTACAGTAGAGTAAAAACACAGTAAAGTTACAGTATTATAATCTTATGGGATCACTGTCATAGATGTGCTCCACTGTTGACTGAAATACCATTATGAGCACATGACTATATTTATGTTGTGGGGCTTTATTTTATTATTTTAAACATATCAGTCTTACTCTTTAGCCTCATCACATATAGGGTCTACTGTAGAGCTACATGTTATTTAACTTTTTTTTTTTTTTTTTTGAGACAGCATCTCATTCTGTCACCCAGGCTGGAGTGCAGTGACACCATCACAGCTCACTGCAGCCTCAACCTTCCTGGGCTCAGGGGATCCTCCCACCTCAGCCTCCCAAGTAGCTGGGACTATACGCATACACCACCACGGTTGGCTAATTCTTATATTTTTTATAAAGATAGGGTTTTGCCATGTTGCCCCGGCTGGTCTTGAACTCCTGGGCTCAAGTGATCCACCTGCCTCCCAAAGTGCTGGGATTACAGGAATGACCAACTGCACCTGGCCTTCTTTTTCTTATTAGTTATGTTAACAATGTTTAAGAGGTTACTACAGGTTTACACAGTCAGAATATAGTATTTTATATAGACATCTCCATTTATTTCTGAGAACCTCCTTGTGAGACATTTATTAATACATTCCCCTGCCTCAAACCACGCATGGTGGCTCATGCCTATAATCCCAGCACTTTGGGAGGCTGAGCCAGGAGAATCACTTTAGCCCTGGAGTTTGAGACCAGCCTGGGCAACATAGGGAGACTCCGTCTCTACAAAAAATTTAAAAATTAGCCAGGCACGGTGGTATGCACCTGTGGTTCCAGCTACTCAGTAGGCTGAGGCAGGAGTATTGCTTGAGCTTGGGAGGTCGACACTGCAGTGAACCGTGATTGCGCCACTGGACTCCACCCTGGGTGACAGAGCAAGACCCTGTGTCAAAACACAACAAAACAAAAAACGCTTTTACATGTATACTAGTAGGACACAGGAGGTATACAGCAACTTCTTAAGACCATGTAGTTTTTTTTTTTTTTTTTTGAGACGGAGTCTTGCTCTGTAGCCCGGGCTGGAGTGCAGTGGCCGGATCTCAGCTCACTGCAAGCTCCGCCTCCCGGGTTTGCGCCATTCTCCTGCCTCAGCCTCCTGAGTAGCTGGGACTACAGGCGCCCGCCACCTCGCCCAGCTAGTTTTTTGTATTTTTAGTAGAGACGGGGTTTCACCGTGTTAGCCAGGATGGTCTCGATCTCCTGACCTCGTGATCCGCCCGTCTCGGCCTCCCAAAGTGCTGGGATTACAGGCTTGAGCCACCGCGCCCGGCCAAGACCATGTAGTTTTAAAGAGGGAGAACATAATTCCAGCACTTTGGGAGGCCAAGGCAGGTAGATCATTTGAGGTCAGGAGTTTGAGACCAGCCAAAGAGGGAGAACAGGGACTTCACTTAAACCTAGGTCTGATTCTAGAATTAATGCTCTTATCTCTCTGCTTTACTGTGAAAGTACACACACAGCTCAAGGTAACCTTGAGAAGAAATGAGTGTAGGCGTCCCCCACCTGTGGTGTCCTGCTGGTGATGACTGCTGGAGTCTCCTGCTTGTTTTGAGATCATCTCTGTTGCCAGATGCCAAGCTTGCAGTGGCACAGAAGCAGGCACAGCAGGAATAGGTGACAGCTTCTCCCGCCAATTTGGTCCCTCCAGCTCCATTAAAATTCTTGATAGCCTAAAGAGAAAATGAATTTTCTCTGTTGATCATTTAGTTTGCTTTTTATATTACTGAAGGTCAGATTAAGAGTAAAATTTACAAGTGCTATGCAAATGTGTACTTCCTTGTAGAAAACATGCAATCCTGAGCATTTTCTGTCCACATAAACTAAACTGTTTTCAAAAATATTTTTACAAGTTATCATAAATGATGCAACTTAGACTATTTTTTAATCAAAACAAAAAATTAAGACATTTTTAATTTGTTAAAAAATTTAATGTATACATAATAAAATTTTATTTTTTGAGAAAGTTAAATATGTTAATAAAACTAAAATTTAAGAGGCCTAGAAGAAATGTCTCCTGTAATATTTAAAATCATTACTAAATTGATAATGTATTACTCTTGAGAATGATCAGAAGTATTTTAGAATTTCTATGCCCAAACTGTACATTATGATAACCACATTACCAACTACTGTGGTTGACAACAGGTGTACAAGACTGGCTGCCAACACTGGTAAGGGCTCGCTGTCATATGAATAATGCTTTTTCTCAAAACATTTACATGTGGTTAAGATACTCTTTCTTGCTCTGTATTTTTTTCATTTCTATAATTATCAGTTTATTCTTTTGTTTGTTTGTTTGTCTGTCGCCCAGGCTGGAGTGCAGTGATACAATCTCGGCTCACTGCAACCTCTGCCTCCCAGGTTCAGGCAATTCTCCTACCTCAGCCCCCCGAGTAGCTGGGATTACAGGCATGTGCCACCAGACCCAGTTAATTTTTGTATTTTTAGTAGAGACAGGGTTTTGCCATGTTGGCCAGTCTGGTCTCAAACTCCTGACCTCAGGTGATCTCAGCCTACCAAAGTGCTGAGATTACAGGCATGAGCCACCGCACCCAGCCCCATTTATTCTCTTTTCATATGAATGAGGATGAAAAAATAAGATACTAGATTCTACTACAAGGGCTTTTTTATTAATGGCATTTACTGATGGCCATCATAAAATTTAGATTAATGTCCTCGGTGATCACTTATTCATTATTTTAAACATACAGAATGTCATAATTAGATTTAAAAACAAAATTAAAAATTATGTCTTTTGAACACATCTGGTTAAAAAGAACTGCTTCATAAGACTGAACTGGTTTACTGGCAATTAGTAGAATAAAGTCAAGTTAGTTAAATCTAGTCGCACATACTTTTTGTGTGAAAAACTTTTATATTTATATGTAGACAAATGTAATGCACATATTTTCCCTGTAGTTTCTTAAACTTAAATTTCCGTAGTGATCTTTGGTTATAATAATTGAATCTTATGCTTTAAGGTAAAAAAAATTTTTAAATTAATGTATAACCACCCAGAATTGCAGAAGAAAAAGAAGTTTGAGAAAAAAGAATTTTCAAGCAAAACTTGTATTACCAGCAGAGAGGAAGGAAGAAGCAGCTGAAAAGAGATGATGTGTTGCCAGGGAATAAATAAGTATATGCAGGGAAATTTAACATATAAGATTCCTGGAGAGGAAGAGAGGAATATGGTTAATGGAAGACAGAAACAAAATAAATACAGATGTTTAAATTTAAAAACAAAAAAAGCTGCTGCTGCTTAATTTTCCATAATGAACTGGAATAGATGGAAAAGCAAGCATAAATATGGGATTCACAAATAAGAAATAGTGAAAAATTTTAAATAGATATTGTATATAAAAATATACATGGCAAAACCAAAGCCTCCTCATCAACAAAATATCAACAAGAACCATTCAATTAAAAAAAGTCTTAAAAGTCAATTACTTTAAATGAACCTTCTTAAGTACATATAACAAATATAATACAGTCTTCAAAAAGTTAAACATAGTATTACCCAGCAATTCTACTCCTAGGCATATACGAAAAGGAACTGAAAGTAAGTATGCAAACAAAAATTTGTCCAGCAATGTTCACAGCAGCACTGTTCACAATAGCCAAAAGGTGGAAATGACCCAAATGTTCATCAACCAGTGAATGGATAAACAAGATGTGATATGATATATACATGCATATAATGGAATGTTAGCCATAAAAAGCAATGAAGTACTGATCCATGCTATGCCGTGGATGAACCCTGAAGACATGCTAAGTGAAAGAAGCCCGACACAAAAGGCCATATATGATTCCATTTAGATGAAACATCAGAACAGATAAACCCATAGAGACAGAACACAGATTGTGGTTGCCAGGGGCTAGGGGGAAAGGAAAATGGGGTGTGGCTGCTTACTGGGTACAGGGCTTCCTTTTGGGGTGGTGGAAATGTTTTGGAACTAGAAAGAAGTGATGACTGCCCAAGATGGTGTGTGTACAAAATGCCACTGCATGGTACACCTTAGTTAATTTTATGTACGTGAATTCTACCTCAATTTTTTAGAAAAACCATAATGCAAAAAGGTCAGCAATGTCAGTAATCATGGTCTCTCAGACCCATTTCTCCCTTCAACCATTCAGCCTACTATTAATTAGACTTCTTAAAATGCCTTTTCATCAGGCCCTCCTCTCTGCCAGATACTTCCGGTGTCTCCCCATTTTCCATTTCATGATAACTTCTAACACTGTGAGAAGATCTTACTTTCTCCACTTCTACCTTGAAAACTACCAAGCCGAGGATGGGGTGAATTAAAAGCAACAAGCAATGCCCCAAAGCAAAGGAGTGAACCCTATCTTCTCTGTTTGAAAACGCACTCATTTTTATTGAGGATGTCTACCGGACGCAGACATAGGGGCAGTGCAGCAACAAAGATGAAAAAACACAATTTCTGACCTCAGGGAACACCTGCTAGAGCCACAGGAAAAGAATTTTAGACAGAGAGACAGCAAACTTAAAAACAATATGGAAGCTGGGTAATAAAAGAGGGCCCAGTGTTATGGGGGCACTGAGAAAGGGAACCTAAGGCGCACCTCTGGGGTAGGGAGACAGTAGATCAGGGAAAGTAGTTTCCTAGAGGAGGCAAGTCCTCTCCTGATAGATGAGAAGGAATTCAAAGACGAAAAGGAGAAAGGGCCTGCAGGCACATAAAAGGAGGCAGCAGATGGCGCCCTGTGGGGTGGCTGTGCAGGGCCAGGTGAGACTGCCTGATCAAGGCCAAGGAGGCTCAAGGTCAAGGAGACTGTGGGTGCCAGAGGTTCAGTGTCATCTCACCCCATCACAGATAATGGATGTATGTCCCTTTCTTCTAGGCAGGCTGGGATCAGACAGGTTCCCTGTGACTACCAAGAGAGCGGTTGTCAGCTCTGCCTATGTATCTTTCCAGCAGGGCTGGGACCACATGGGAAGGTAAGGTCTGATTTTAAAACTTACCTTGAATTACCATTCTCATTTTCGACAATTTTGTTTAAGGTCTCTTCACGTTCTCTCGGCATCCTTCAAAGCCCCCTCAAGTGCTCTCTCCACAAGTTCAGCCCATACAGACACAGGTGGCGTGGTCGCTCTGTGATCCCTTCCCCCAGCCTGGGGATGAACTGCTGTACACTGTTTCTACCCAGCTATATTCTAGTGTGCTTAAAGACGGACATCATGTCGTTTTTTCCCCTTTTTTCTTTTTTGAGGGGAGCAGGCCGTGGTCCAGGACAGGGTACAGTGTACCATATAAATATTTCAGAAGTTATACTTTAAGCAAATGGGATCAGAAAATATCATGCATAACTAGAAATGTTATCCAACTAGTAATTTTTCAAATTTCACCGGAAAGCAATTGATGAAGTCTGGAAGTTTTTACCTTCCCATTCTCATGCTGGGGGTAAATAGGTCATAATATAAATTAAATCCAAATTATTTGCTATTTCACCATTATAAATTACTATTCATCCTAGATAAGTGTCTATTTACAAGGGCATATGACAGAAATATCTGGCAGGCTCATGAAGATTGCTGTTTTCCTCAGGAGAAACAACAGATATGTTTCCACTGTCAGATATGGTGCCAGTGAACACCTGCAAATCCTGTGGGAGGAGAGGATTCAACACAGCAGTTTTCACCACATTTTTGGATCTTATTCTACAGCTAGTACTGATTGATTTACTTATTTAATTTTAATTTTTTTTTTGAGATGGAATCTTGCTCTGTTGTCCAGGCTGGAGTGCAGTGGTGTGATCTCAGCTTACTGCAGTCTCCATAGCCTGGGTTCAAGCAATTCTCCTACCTCCTGAGTAGCTGGGATTACAGGCGCCTGCCACCACACCCAGCTAATTTTTGTATTTGTAGTTGAGATGAGGTTTCGCCATGTTGGCCAGGCTGGTCTCAAACTCCTGACCTCAAGTGATCTGCCCGCCTTGGCCTCCCAAAGTGCTAGGATTACAGGCATCAGCCACCGTACCCAGCTACTAGTACTGATTTTATGATAGCAATGTAAATACCTTCTTATCACCACATATATTTAAGCAGCACATATGAGTTATATCCTGTGTTACTAAGATCAAAAAATATATATATAGATTGAGCAGTAATAAATAGATCAGAAAACAAATACAAAGGCATTATAGAACAACTCAGAATGTATTAAGAGAGAGTCAGAAATTAAGTTAAGGAAGAGAACCATTTGATGTAATGGGGTAAAAGGCGGCAATCATTGAGGCGATAAAAGTAACTGAGAACACAGCTATACTTTGACATGTTCTTGAAGGAGGGGAAGGGAAAAACAGTACAAAACAACTAGATTTTAGGTAGCTGCCTCAGATTAATTACCTGTTAACACTGTCATTTGCAAGCTGGAGACCACAGTCTATCTGCAACACTGTTTTATAATCCACATAAGCTTTCCCATACTGCTCTAGGGTTTCATAGGCCATTGCCCGCCGCAGAAGAGGTTTCATTGAGAATGGATGAAGTTCCAGAGCCCTAAAGAAGACAAAAATATTATATACCATTTGTTTTGAAAAATGGTCTTTCGTTTATACTTCAGTGAGTAGATACTGCGTACTGAACTCTCAAATATGTACACATCCGAGACTTCGTCTTGGGAACCAGGCAACATGCCAGAAAGGCAAATCCAGAGTAAGAGAGCAATCACATTTGTGTTCCTTTCTTTTAAACCAATAGCAAAGCACTCTGCGTTTACTCTCTCCCACTGAGGCGAGGGCTCCCTGGCAGCATGCCCTGGCATCCCCAGTCCCCTAACAGAGCAGCATGGCACAAGGCACAGAGCAGGGTTTCAACAGATTCTTGTCGTTGACAGATTAAAAAGAAAATTCTTATTTGCATCTATGTATTTAATAATAAAGTACAGAACCATAAAAGTTGCATCACATTTTGAAAATCGGCACTCTAAAACTTATTAGTTTATTATGATTCACTTGCTGCAAAAGGGCTTCAAAAACAGACCAGAAGGGAATCAAGGAACTAAACATACAATGATTTCTTCTAAGTCATGAATTTTCATCTTGCATGTTTTAGTCTTATGAAGTGTTTCCAATATCACTAAAGATGTATCTCATGGTTGTGTTTTTTGGTTTTGTTTGAAGTGTTTAAAGCTACTTCAGCATTTAATATACTTCATTATATTCTGAAGTAGAACAATAAAAAAACTGTACATATAATCCTCGATTTACAATATGGTTATGTCCCAGTAATCCCATGGTAAACTGAAAATATGTTAAGTCAAAAGGCAGCACAGAGTCTTTGGTTAAAGAATCACCAATGCTTAAAGACTGAAACCTTGTGGTTGTGTATCCCTTTCACACCATGGTAAAGTTAAAAAATTGTAAATTGAACCACTGTAAGTTAAGGACCATCTGTATTTATGAATGAAAACTATAGTACTCTTGGTTTTAACAAAATCAACAGAAGCTGCAAAGAAGTCCTCCATGCAGAGATCCTATGAAGAGCCTCCTTTCTATATAACCTACTAACTAGCATCTGCACCAGACTGTCCACATTGAAGATTGTGGATTTATTCTTTCAGCTCATGCTATAAGCAGTTAATATATCAAGTAGTTAACTTTCCAGGAAAGCATGAGCAAGGGCTGCTTTCTTTAACTTGTTTTTTTTCCAATAGTCTTAGAAATCTGCTGTGTATTCCTGTCTATAATGATTCAGCAATGAGGAAACATTGACAGAGTATCTGCTATGTGCTAATCACTGTAGACTTCCCCATCTAATCGCACAGCAAACCTGTCAGATAAATATTAATATGTTCATTATGTGGGTGAAGAAACAGAAACATGAGGAGTGATGTGCCCACAGGTCAGTTCTTTCTAAGGTGAGCTTCGTGAACGCAAGGGCATTGCCTGTCCTGAGCACCGCTATATTCCTAGTCCTAGATGAACACCTGGGTCATGAGAGGCACTTGGCAAACTTCTCTGTGAGCCCTCAAGAGCCTACACTCTGCCTAACGCAGTACACACAGAACCACTGCAAATGAAGGAACTCTGAGTCATCTGCCACTCAGACCACTCCCCACATCATACAGATACTCAGCTGCACTTGTGGGAACCCTTCTGGTGTATCATTGAAGTTATTCTAGAAATGCTGTTAAACTTAATCTGCTTCACTTCTCTGAAAAAATAACCAATTTCACTCTGCCTAGGTGTTAGGATTGTGATTGATTTTAATGATCATCTTTGTGCTGTGCTAGTTTTTTCTTAAGTTTTCTATAATAGGTAACTGGTTTTTTTTAAACAGTAAATGTTATTTAAAATATAAAATTAAAATCAAGTAAACATATTTCAACACTAGACAATAGATCCGTGAGTATTAGGATCTGTCACCTGTACCACTGCCTTAAATTTAGTTCAGTTTATTGTTTAGGTAATATTAACTCTATGAGCAGAGTCACAACCATGTGACTACCTTCACTTCACAGAAGACTTCCAATGACCAAGGTGCCATTTATCTATTCAAGATGGCCTTAAGCCAAGCTTGGGATCTAAAATTGATGAGATGATGTATTTAATTTTTAGCACTTTCTGCCCAGTAAATGCAAGATTTTTTTCTGTAACCGCAATCCTGCAAATGAATATGAACTTATTAATGGAAATTCCATTAAGGAAAAAAACCACCCATACATAAAAGTAAGCACAGAGAACTTTTGAAGCAGAGCTCACAAAAGAGGCTATCTATTCAAGATAACACAGTTAAGACCCTAAAGAATCTTCTAATTTCAAGACTGTTAGAGTAGCAAAGATAAGAAAAAGCAGAGAACTGGCCAGGCATGGTGGCTCAAGCCTGTATGTAATCCCAGAACTTTGGGAGGCTGAGGCTGGTAGACCACTTGAGGCCAGGAGTTCAAGACCAGCCTGGCCAAGACCTGTTTCTACTAAAAAAAAAAAAAAAAGTACAAAAATTAGCTGGGTGAGGTGGTGCACACCTGTAATCCCAGCTACTTGGGAGGCTGAGGTACAAGAATCGCTTGAACCCAGGAGGTTCAGAGGCTGCAGTGAGCCAAGATCATGCCATCGCACTCCAACCTGGGTGATAGAGACTCTGTCTCAAAAAAAAAAAAGAAAGAAAGAAAAAGAGAAAGAAAGAAAAGAAAAGAAAAAAGAAAAAGCAGAGAATTACTAGGCAACATTCATTTGTATTTAGCCTGTTGAAATGTCCTCAATGGAAAGTCACCAAAAGACTTTTGGTGTGGTTTAGATAAACCAAAAACGTTCTGATAGATAAGAAAAGTGAAGTTTTTTCTTTCTCAGTGTTTGACTCCTGATACCACTTATCTGGTAATAAGAACTTTTGGGCCAGGAGCAGTGGCTCATCCCTGTAATCCCAGCACTTTGGGAGGCCAAGCCAGGTGGATCACTTGAGGTCAGGAGTTCAAGACCAGCCTGGCCTGCAGTATGGTGAAACCCCTTCTCTACAAAAAATATGAAAAATTAGCCAGGCTTGGTGGCAAGTGCCTGTAATCCCAGCTACTCGGGAGGCTGAGGAAGGAGAATCACTTGAACCCGGGAGGCAGAGGTTGCAATGAGCCGGGGTTCACGCCACTGCACTACAGCCTGGGGGACAGAGCAAGACTCAGTCTCAAAAAAAAAAAAAAAAAAAAAAAAAACACAAAAACTCCCTTTAACATGTATGCAATCTATTTGAATATAATCACTTAAGCTAAAAAGATGTTCACAAAAGCAGAGTGGCTTCTCTAGCCTTAAACAAGATTGGGAATCACTGCTTTAGTGTAAAATCACTCCCTGCTGGGCCTCATCTCCATTTCTCTTACACTGGGATTGGCAGGCCAGCTATCAAAGAAAACATCTGAGTAGATCGGTCTCTACAGAGGTCAGCACCAACCAGCAAGGCCAGGTTCCTTGCCTAGAGAACAGCTCTTAAGTTAGTTAGCACAACCTACCTAAACCGACGTCCACTTCCCTCTCAGGCAAGCCATCTCCTGCCCTCCCCTAGGACAAGCCCCCACTCTAGCTTCCCTGGACATTATGGCTGGAGTCCCATCCTTGACTTCCTCCTGTGTCTACACTGAAACGCAGCCAATTTTAGCCAGTAAATGTTCATCGCCTTAGAGGATCTCAGGTAAGGACAACACAAATCCACTCTTCTGCAGTAGCTCTAATGTTAGGGGTCTCAAGTTTTAACTAAAATGTCCTGACCTCCCTCACTGTGGAAAGGCCTAAAACAAGTCTGAAGGGTTATGTATTAGAAACAGACACTTGAGCTGAAAGGATGTTGGCTGCAAATCACCACGGGCTTGGTATCCAACAAATTCACATGGTCCGGTCTGTTAAGAGCACTGGTAAAAGCCCTTAACAACTGGCTCTCTGGGTAAAGAAAAAAGGAGGGGTGGGAAGCCCAGATTTGTGGCATTTGCTCATTTCATGGTATTAAATGGTATCCCACCATGGCAGATTTCAAAATATCAACTTGACATCAACCAGCTCACAAAATCCTGAAAAATGTGATAATTAGCGAGTATGAGCCAACACAACTGAGGATGCGGTCTGATGTCAGGCCAAAGAGAATATAAGTATTATTCACTTCAAATTTAGATATGTAAAACTGGCAAAAAAATCCAAGTGCCTCCAGGCCTTCTTTTTAAACTTAGGCACAGATACTAGCAAGCTTTACCCGTATCAATAAACTGATACAGTCAATGAAAACAATACTAAATTACTGACCTTGTAAACAGTGTCCACATAATTTACTGTTCAAACTAGAGGTTCTGAGAGTATTATATGAGACAACATGGGTAAGCCAGAGCTGTGTTAGTCAAACTAGGACATGACTTCTTCTTTTGGGCTTCTTATTACTTAATGGTGGAAAACAATGTTTTATTATGTAGATATTTACCATCCAGGCAGGTAACTTATTGAGTACCATGGGTGACTAATATGCTTCGAGGGGTACAAAGCTGTGTAAGACACGGTTCCTCAGAGGCTACCAGAGGCTGGGAAGGGTAGGGGGAAGTGGGGGACAGGCAGAGATTTGTTAAAGGATACAAAATTACAGCTAGATAGGAGGCACAAGTTCTAGTATTCTATAGCACTGTAGGATGACTATAGTTAACAACGATACATAGTTTCATATATATGTATATGTATATATGTGTATATATACGTGTATACATATATACACATATACATATGCTTCATATATATGGATATATATGGATAACTTCATATATATATGGAGAAGTTATCAGGCTTCTCCAGTAGTCCAGGAGTGATATGAAAAGAGCACGAATAAGGGCGGTAGCAGTGGAAATGAAAAAAGTTTGCACAATCTTCTATAACTCTCTTCATATATATACACACACATATATACATATATACATAAATATACATATATACACATGTATGTGTATATACATATATACCTATGTGTATATCTAAATATGTGTGTGTACATATATGTAAAGTTTACAGTAGAGTCTCTTGTCTGTTGCCCAGGCTGGAGTGCAGTCGTGGGATCTCGGCTCACTGCAACAACGTCTGCCTCCCAGGTTCAAGCGATTCTCCTGCTTCAGCCTCCCGAATAGCTGGGACTACAAGGGTGTGCCACCACACCCAGCTAATTTTTGTATTTTTAGTAGAGACCAGGTTTCATCATGTTGGCTAGGACGGTCTCAAACTGACCTGAAGCAATCTGCCCACCTCGGCCTTCCAAAATGCTGGGATTATAGGCATGAGCCACTACGCCTGGCCACATCATATATATTGAAGCATCACTCGGTACCCCATAAATATGTACAGTGATTAGTTGTCTATTAAAAAAAGAAAAGACATGGTTCCTAACCTCAATGTGTTTAAACCCCCTTCAGTGGATAACAGGACTTAGAGGTGTGACCAAGTGTCAGTGTAGGTGTTATAGTCCTGCAGATGACCAGGAAGTCTGGGGCACCCAAGAAGGTAGAGAGAAGGGGTAGCTGAGCAAGAACTTCAGAAGCTAAGATATGCAAAGGGCATTACCACCATTAGGGGCAACCTGGGCAAGGGCTCAGAGAACAGGGTGGGTGAGAGTAAGCAAGTGGTCCAGTAGACCAAATGGAAGCAGAAACTTGCTTGGAGGCAGTGTGGTGACAGAGAAGTTTACAGTTATTTCGAAGCCAAAACTGAGCCATTAAAGGCCTGTTGGAAACAATCTGAACAAAATAATGTTTCAGGAGAGTTATTCTGATGCTACAGTGGATTGGAATTAGTTATCAGGCTTCTCCAGTAGTCTAGGAGTGATATGAAAAGAGCACGAATTAGGCAGTAGCAGTGGAAATGAAAAAGTTTGCACAGTCTTCTATGACTCTCTTCATATACGTGAGATAATTTCGGATTTTTATGCATCAATCAATTAACATACCATAAAGCTCTTAAGAAATTAGATCCTTCGGCAGAAAATTTAGGATCTTGGATATTGCATTCACCACAATGAAATTATAACAATCTCTTGACAAACCTGAAAACGTGCAGTTTACCTGTTACAATCTTGAATGCAGCCACTGCAGTTTCCTTCTTTTAGGTAACATGCTGCTCTATTTGAATATAAGATACTTAGATCATCTGCAATTTCACTTCCTAAAAATCACATTTAATTAAATACAGTTAAAATCCATTAGCAAGATCACAGTTCACCAGAATTACAAGACAGCCGAGGTCTCCGGTGGGGTGGCACTGCAGTCCTACAGACTGATCATGCAGAACTCGGCGGAGCTGCTACTCGCAATAGCCACCAAGGGAAAGCCCGGCGGGGACGGAGGCAAATGTGCCTGGCCGGGAACATGCCCGCATTCCAAGGTGCTGCTCACTGAGGTCAGGTGGCACGGCGCTCTTAGTCACCTGGGAGGAATGCAGCGATGCCGGCGCCTGTCATTCAGGAGGCGGCAGCGCCTCTCCCACGGGGCCCCTGGGGGTCGGGTGAACCGCAGAGCAAGGGGCCCAGGAAGCGGCGGGGCGCGGCGCACCTACCTGCCGGCTCCAGAAGCGCGATTGCCGCCGAGTACTTGCTGGCCGCCTCGGCGAACTGCCCGCTTCGGAACAGCTCGTTGCCCTGGCTCTTCAGGCCGGCGGGGCTAAGTGGGGCGGCGGGGGTCTCCGCGCCCGGTCCGCCGCCCGGATGCCCGGTGGCGCCGCCGCCCGCCGCCGCCGCCGCAGAGGCCCGCCGCGGGCTCCGCTTGTCCGCGCCCGCCTCCGGGGTCTGGCCCCGCCGCGGCGCGCCCCTTGCCGGCCGCTTGCCACCCTCGGCTTTGCCAGTCAGCTTCTTCTGGATGTTGCCCATGGCACACGGCTGGGCGGCGCGCGCGGCTCCCGCCGGCTCCGCAGGCTCTGTGGGGAAGTGGATGCGGGAAGTGAGGGTTTGCATCACTGGGAAAGCTGCCGGGGAGGCCGCGGGGGCGCCCGGCGCGGAGGGCGGGCTCTGGGGAAGCCGGGTCGGGCTCCGCCCCTGCGGGCGGAGCTGGTGCTGGACGACCTCTGCCGCCGGTCGGCCCAGTCCGCGCCCTCGGGGCCTCTGCGGCTTCCTGAGGACTCGGCTCCCGAGCTCCGGCCAGAAACCTACCCTGCCTGTAACTGTTTAAGCGCTGAAGGGCCTGTGGCTGAAAACCGGCACCTCAGAGCCATACCCTTCATCAAGCCCACCTGTCCAGTTAGAGCTTACAAAATACGTACTTTTTTGAATGGAGTTGCAAAAACTTGAATACAATTATAGTACCCAACACGGAGGCACCTTTCCTTATTTTAAAATATTAGGAGAAAAAGATTTGAAAGAAAAATAAAGCGTAAGTGATTTTTAAGTCATTTTAAAAGTGAATTTAGCAAAAAAGTCACAAATTAGGCACCTAGTTTTTAAGCTTAAAGGGAGCCTTAAAAACAGTAAATTTTCCATCCCATTGCCTTATTCAAACTAAAAATTTATTTGATTTTGATTAGGAGTTCGGGTATTAATAGCTTTAATATTTGTTGAATCTATTTTTAAATATGAAAAGGATGTATAAATATTTAATTTATGGTGTCATCAATATTTAAAACAAAGCAATTAATCATTTCAAAGCACTGTTAAAACGTACTTAAATATGGAGATTTCCAAGCTTTCTCTAACTAATTCTTATCTGATTCTTAATGGATATATTTTCCATTCTCTTTCATGAATGGTAAAGCCAAGATTTTAAGCATAGAGACAGAAGGAACAGAAAAGCACAATTATTTAAGTGAAAATCAGTAGGTGATCACCTTAAGACAAGCATCAAGTATAAAAACACATTAATAAATACTGTTTCCTATATAGCAGAATAACATTCAATTTGGATCACCAGCCAAAGGGATCTTAATTAAAACAATAAAAAATATTTTGCTATAAAGATAAATCTGCAGATTAAACCCAGCAGGGTTATTAGAGTAAGGCTCCAGTTTTCATGTGGTTTCTGTCAGTCAGGTTCTCCACCAGAAACTGGGTGAAAGCACAAAAGTCAGGGTTGGCAGAAACAATGGTCAGCTTGGTATTACTTTCACCCCTTTGTACAGTATCCCCTCAGGTCTGACCAATACTATCACGGCAGTTCATTTAGAACTAATATGGGTCACATTAATCTTAATACCAAGTATTATCATTCCCACTTTACAAATGAGGCAACAGAGAAACAAGGAAGAAGCTAAGGAATGCGCGCTAGTACACAGAGCTAGAAGCCAGCATAACTCGGATTTGTTTTTATTTTTATTATTTTTATGTATTTATTTTGACACAGGGTCTTGCTCTGCTGCCCAGGGTGGAGTGCAATGGGGCCATCATAGCTCACTACAGCCTCGACCTCTGTGGCAGGCAATCCTCCCCTTAGCTTCCAGAGTAGCTGGGACGACAGGCGAGAGCCAGCCACGATGCCTGGCTAATTTTTAAAATTTTTTATACAGATGAGGTCTTGCTGTGTTGTCCAGGATGGTCTCAAAGTCCTGGTCTCAAACAATCCTCTCTCCTTGGCCTCCCAAAGTGCTGGGATTGCAGGCATAAGCCACTGTGCCCAGCCATAACCCAGATTTGAACTGAATGCAAAGCATTCTTTCCTTAAGACTGAAATGGCCCTAAACAACTCTGATAGTCTCTGGACAGGTAAAGAGAGGCCCAAACATGAAAGACTTGTGAGTTCTGTTGGGTGTTGGGATACCCATGGGACAATGTAGTGGAGCTGTTCAGGGGGTGGCTCCACATGTAGATCAGAGAAGTGGCCTTATCCAGAGACAGTGACTTGGGAGTTACTAATATATAAAAGTTTGGGGCCGGGCACGGTGGCTCATGCCTGTAATCCCAGCACTTTAGGAAGCTGAGGCAAGCAGATCATGAGGTCAGCAGTTCGAGACCACCCTGGCCAACATGGTGAAACCCTGTTTCTACTAAAAATACAAAAATTAGCTGGGCATGGTATTGGATGCCTGTAATCCCAGCTACTCAAGAGGCTGAGGCAGGAGAATCGTTTGGACCCAGGAGGTGGAGGTTGCAGTGAGCTAAGATTACACCATTGCACTCCACCCTGGGCAACAAGGCAAAACTCTATCTCAAAAAAAAAAAAAAAGTTTGGGTGTGGAACTGGCAAGGTGGCTTACTCCTGTAATCCCAGCATTCTGGCAGGCTGAGGCAGGAGGACTGCTTGAGGCCACTAGTTTGAAGCAAACCTGGGCAACATAGCAAGACTCCATCTCTACAAAAAATAAAAATAAAAGTTTGGATGTAGATGGGATCACTCAAAGGCTCACAAGGATCCCTGAGATATACTAACACTTAAAGGATGAACAGAGGAAAAACCTACAGTGTAGGCACAGAAATGCCTAGAAATGAAAGAAAAAAAAACAGGAGCGCATACTGCCTCAGAAACACCAAGAATAGTTTGGGAAGAAAGGAGTCAACAATAACAACTATCAAAGGAATGAATGGCCAACAGTGTAGCCTCAAGTAGGGTAGTGTGAGCAGTTGATAGGCCAAAAATCCTCAGCAAAATACTAGCAAACAGATTCAACAGCATACTGAATGGATTATACCCCATGGCCAAGTGGGATTTATCCCAGGAATACAAAGATAGTTCAGCATTAGAAAATCAATCAATGCCAACACACCTCATTAACAGAAAAAGTAAAGAATTGCACACATGATCCCACAATTGATGCTGAAAAGGCATGACAAAATCCAACATGCTTTCATGATTTAAAAAAAAAAAAAAACTCAGAAAACTAGGAATAGAAGTGAAATTCCTCAACATAATAAGGCATATTTATGAAAAACCCAGAGCCAACATCACATTCAAAGATAAAAGTAATGAAAGCTTTCCCCTAAACATCATCAACAAGACAAGGATGCCCATTTTCACCACGGCTATTCAACACTGTACTAAAAGTTGTAGACTGATCAATTAGGCACTAAAATGAAATAAAAGGCATCCAAATTGGAAAGAAAATAAAACTATCGGCCGGGCGCGGTGGCTCAAGCCTGTAATCCCAGCACTTTGGGAGGCCGAGACGGGCGGATCACGAGGTCAGGAGATCGAGACCATCCTGGCTAACACAGTGAAACCCCGTCTCTACTAAAAAATACAAAAAACTAGCCGGGCGAGGTGGCGGGCGCCTGTAGTCCCAGCTACTCAGGAGGCTGAGGCAGGAGAATGGTGTAAATCCGGGAGGCGGAGCTTGCAGTGAGCTGAGATCGGGCCACTGCACTCCGGCCTGGGCGACAGAGCGAGACTCCGCCTCAAAAAAAAAAAAAAAAGAAAAGAAAAGAAAACTATCTCTATTCATAATTATATGATCCTATTTATATTTAAAAAAAGAATCCACCCCTCTTCACCACCCCCACCAAAAAAAAAAAAAACCTAGAGCAATAAACAAATTCAGCTAAGTTGTAGGGTATAAGTTGTAGGGTATAAGATCAACAAGCCAAAATCAGTGTTTCTATACACTAGCAATCAACAGAGCAAAAAGGAAATCAAGGAAACAATTATATTTATAATAGCATCCAAAAGAATAAAATATCTAGGAATAAATTTAACCAAGGAGATAAAAGTATTACTTTAAGAATTTTTTTTAAAGACTTGAATAAATGGAAATATATCCTATAATCATGGATAGGAAGACTTATTGTTATTAAGGTTAAAATGTCAATACTACTCAAAGCAATCTACAGATGCAACACAATCCTATCAAAACTTTTTGCAGAAATGGAAAAGACAATTCTTAAATTCATACAAAATTGAAAGGAATTCAGAATAGCCAAAAAGATCCTGAAAAAATAAAATCAAAGGGCTCTCTTTTCTCTCTCTTTTTTTTTAGACAGGGTCTCACTTTAATGATATATTAGTCAGGGTTCTCTCTAGAGGGACAGAATTAATAGGATATATATATGTAAAGAGGAGTTTATTCAGTATTAACTTACACAATCACAAGGTCCCACAATAGGCTGTCTGCAAGCTTGGGGAGCGTGGAGAGCCAGACCAAGTCTCAAAACAGAAGAACTCAGAGTGTGATGTGATGTTCGAGGGCAGGAAGCACCCAGCACGGGAGAAAGATGTAGGCTGGGAGGCCAGTCTCTCCTTTTCATGTTTTTCTGCCTGCTTTATATTCGCTGGCAGCTGATTAGATTGTGCCCACCAGATTAAGGGTGGATCTGCCTTCCCCAGCCCACTGACTTAAATGTTAATCTCTTTTGGCAACACCCTCACAGACACACCCAGGATCAATACTTTGTATCCTTCAATTCAATCAAGTTGACAGTATTAACCATAACAACCACCCCTTGTCAACCTGAACCCATATACATTTCCCAAGATTATACATAATCTTCAAATAAAGACAATAATAAGGTCATAATCATACCTAACATAATACAACTGTCCTTTGTACAACCAGAAATGCACCAATCCCCAACCCAAATACTATAACATAAAGTGAATAATACTTAAATGCTGATATGAAGTCAATCTTATGTCACATGATAAAGGAAAAAGGAAATAAAATGAAGACATTTTCTTAGTACACATGTATACCTGCACAAACATGTTTTTAACAAAAGGAGAGAATACTCATGACAATTACAGTCCCCGTTTCTGCAGCTGGTCACGTGGGCATAGCTGGTATTGACTACCTTCTTCTACTACCCATTCTGTATTCCCTTTGCCTTCAGTAAGCACCTCAGCAGGTCTTGGTTTTTTTTCTGATCGAGTGCCCCAAACCTTCATTCCTGAAGGGTCTGGGACATTTGTAGTCCTGGCTGGATTGGGTTGTTGCAGTTTCCCATTGACCTTAATCAGAGGACATAGTAATACTAAGAGACGCCCTCATGGATCTCCTGCATTCCATGCATACTCTTCCTTACCTCCACTGTGGAGCAGACTGATTTCATTTTGAGAGTCCAGGTCAATCACCCCATTACATATCTGTAATCCCAGCACTTTTGGAGGCTGAGATGGGAGAATGTCTTGAGCCCAGGGGTTCAAGACCACCCTGAGCAACATAATGAGACCCCTGTCTCTACAAAAAATAAAAATGAAAAAATTAAGCAGGGATGGTGCCATGTGTCTGTAGTCCAGGCTACTCAGGATGAGGTAGGAGGATCACTTGAGCCCAGGAGTTAGAGGCTGCAGTGAGCTATGATTGTGCCACTCTGCACTTCAGTCTGGGCAACAGAGAGAGACCTTTTCTAAAAAAAGGAAGGAAGGAAGGAAGGAAGGAAGGAAGGAAGGAAGGAAGGAAAAGGAAAACACAGGAGTAAATATTTAAACCTTGGATTTGACAATGGATTCTTATATATGATATCAAAAGTACAAGCAACAAAAGAAAAAATACCTGAAAAAAATCTTTCTTAAGGGGGGCTCTGAAAAAAATTAGATAAATTGGACTTCATATAAAAATTAAAAACTTATACATCAAAGGAAATTATCAAAAAACTTAAAAGATAGCCCACAGAATGGGAAAAGTATTTGCAAATCATATTTAATAAGGGTCTAGTATCTAGAATGTATAAAAAATGCTTACAACTCAACAATAAAAAGATAAATAACCCAATTAAAAATAGGCAAAGAGGCTGGGCGTGGTGGCTCACGTCTGTAATCCCAGCACTTTGGGAGGTCAAGGCAGGTCAGGGGTTCAAGACCAGCCTGGCCAACATGGTGAAACTCCATCTCTACTAAAAATGCAAAAAATTAGTTGGGCGTGATGGTGGGAGCCTGTAATCCCAGCTACTCGGGAGGCTGCAGCAGGAGAATTGCTTGAATCTGGGAGGCGGAGGTTGCAGTGAGCCGAGATCATGCCATTGTACTACAGCCTGGGCAACAAGAGCGAAACTCCATCTCAAAAAAAAAGCAAAGAACTTGAATAGACATTTCTCCAAAGAGGATATACAAATAGCCAATAGGGATTGAAGAGACAGTAAACATAATTCGTTCTTAGGAAAATGCAAATCAAAACCATAAGGAGCTACCACTACATACCCATTAGGATGGCTTTTAAACAAAAAGGCAGACAATAACAAGTGCTGGCAAATATGTAAAGAAATTGGAACGCTTATTGCAGGTGGGAATGTAAAATGGGATAGCCACTTTGGAAAATAGTCTGCATTTCCTCAAAGTTAAACACAGTATATCACCCAGCAATTCCACTCCCAAATAATGCACAAGAAAATCTAAAACATCTGTTCAAACAAAAATCTGTACATGAGCGTTCACGACAGCATTATTCATAACAGCCAAAAAGTGGAAACGACCCAAAGGTCCAGCAACTGGTGAATAAAGAAAATCTGGTATTATCTACACAATGGAATATTATTTCTACAGAAAAAGGAATGAAGTACTAATGCAAGATGCAACACACATGAACCTTGAAAACATTATGTTAAGTGAAAGACAGATACAAAAGGCTATATACTATGATTCCATTGGTATGAAATACTCAGGATAGGCAAATCCATACAAATAAAAGTAGACTAGTGGTTGCCAGGGGCCCTGGGAAAGGTAAAATGGGCAGTAACTGCCAATAGGTATGAAATTTCTTTTGGGGATGATAAAAATATTCTGAAATTAGATCGTGGTGATAGTTGTACAACTTTGTGAATATTACTAAAATTCACTGAATTTGAAAAGGATGGATTTTACTATATATGAATTATATTAAAATATTTTTAATGCTTATTTTACCTCACTTTTGACAACAAAGGATACTATTTTTTTTCTATCTCAGCCAATTTGATAGGAAAGAAAAAGAATCTATTTAATTTTCATTTTTATGAGTAATACAAAGTTTATCGATCGTTTCTATTTCTTCATTAGTGATTTGTCTGTTTGTATGCTTTGCCCAGTTTTGTACTAGCACGTCATCTTTTTCTTATTTTGTAGAAACTTTTCATATTATAAGGTTATCAACCCTTTGCCATCTTTCCTAGTTTGTCATTTGTCTTTTAGTTTTTTTACGGCACCTAACATATACATGTTTTTCATTTTCACTAATCAAAATTATTCACCTTTCTCTTTATGATTTTGTTGATGGTTTGAACTCCTGGAAATCTCCAACTTCCATCCTCCTGATCCTGCCGGTTCTAGGACGAGAGAAATACTGATCTATGTTTTATTCTTCTGTTTGTGAGTGACTGTTTAATTTTCTTAGCTTTCATTTTTAAGTAGGAATACCAAGAACACTGCAAGGGAGGGTAGATGCTCACTTTCCTCTGATTGCGTCTCTGTAAGGAGATAGATGGAATAAATACCAAACTCTTTGACAGCTACAGCTGTATGGTGATGGCCACTTCTTCCTTCTAAATGATCTCTACTAGTGAAGGCAAACAGATAGGGAGCTTCCAGGAAAAAGTCCATGAACTCAAATCCCCAGGTGTAATCATCCTGGCCAATAGGCAATTTGTTAATACTGGCCCTTAGAAGGAGAGGCAAAGAAAGCCTATCAATTGTCTTATCTCAGTACCTGACACAGAGCAGGTGCTCAGTAATTGTCAGTTGTTAAATTAAATCCATCAGTTATGTAATACCCCAGTCGGGATGAACTGGGCCTGGCCAACCTGAGTGGAGTTCATAAAGGGACAGCATTACCAGCCAAGGTTACAAAACACAAATTGCTGCCTTTTTCCACGGTCCTGGAACATACCCCATAACGACTGAGAATTCTTTCCTGGAATGTGATGAGATGGAGAACCACATGTAAAGATTCCAACCTGATAACTTTCCTCTGGGCTTTAACATGATTTTCCTAAAAGTGACTCAGGTTGCTTCTCTTGTGTCCAAGGCTCTAGCACCTCTTTTCACACTGTATCAAACAATGTAACTTGTCTGAATGTAACTAGTTCAATGTAACTAGAGGTGAATGTAAACTAGTTCAATTGATTTCATTTCATTTTAGGATGAAAAGATTATGTCTGAGTTTCTGGCTATTTATTCTACTTAATCTCAATTTACTTTTCTGATAAAAGGGAACTTACTGGTCTTAAAATTTATATTATATTATTTTTCTAAAAAAAAAAAAAAAGATGGGGTCTGGCTATGTTGCCCAGGCTGGGATTGAACTTCTGGCCTTAAGCAATCCTCAGCCTCCTGAGCTTCCTGGGACTATGAGTGCATGCCACTGTGCCTAGCTTAAAAATTATATTCTTTGTATCAGAAAGAAACTTACAGCATCCAATGCTCATAGTCGGAGGAGAAATTCTCAAATAAATATTCCAGGCTTCTGTCTTGAGAAACTATCTTATAAAAAGAGGAGCAAGCTGAGTGTGGTGGCATGCCTATAGTCCCAGTTACTCTGGAGCCTGAGGTGGGAGAATCTTTGGCCCAGGAGCTCGAATCCAGCCTGGGTGATATGGCGAGACTCCATCTCAAAACGAAAAAAAGAAAAAAGAAGCAAATGAACATAAAAACAAGCAGAAGGAAGAATATAATAAAGAGTAAAAATCAATGAAATTGAAAAAAAGAATTTTAAAGCAGAGAAAAATCCATGAAACAAAAGCTGTTACCTTGAAAACATCAATATACATAGCTAAACCTCTAGCCAGTTTGACAAAGGAATAAAATACAAATTACCAATATCAAAAAGGGGGAGATCACTACAGACCTACCAGACATTAAAATAACAAGGGAGTACTATGAACAGCTCTTATGTAGATAAACTCAACGACTGGAATGAAATGGACCAATTCCTTGAAACTACCAAACTACCAGGATTCAGCTAAGAAAAAACAGATAACCTGAATAGTTGCACATCTATGAAAAAAGTCAAGTTCTTCCTTCCATCCTTCGTTCCTTCTTTCTTCCTTTTTTTCTTTTTTTTTTCTTTTAAGAGATGGGATCTCATTATGTTGACCAGGCTGGTCTCAAACTTCTGGCCTTAAGCTCCTGCCTCAGCCTCCCAAAGTGGTGGGATTTCAGGCATGAGCCACTGGCATCCATTTAGAAATAAAATTCTTAATTCAGAATATTTCACAAAACAAACTTCAGTCCTGCATGGCTTCACTGGCAAATTCTACCAAACATTTAAAACATATATATATCAATTCTATGCAATCTTTTGCACAAATAGAAGTAGAGGAAGCACATTCCAACTCATCTTATGAGGTTGGCATTGTCCTGATACCAAAACCAGGTTTTTAAAATGAAAAAGAAAAGAGGAATAAAAACTATAGTTCAATATATCTCATATCCAATATATTAACAGACAACAGAAGAAAACTATATGACCAAATCAACTGATGCAAAAAAAAAAAAAAAGCATTTAAAAAATCAACATCAATTCAAGATAAAAACTCCCAACCATCTAGAAACAGAAGGCCACTTCATTAAGTTGATACAGGGCATCTATCAAAACCCAACACTTATCATCAAACTTACTGGTAAGACTAAATGCTTGCCCTCTAAGACTGAAAACAAGACACATATGTTCACTTCAGTGCAATAAAGCAAGAGAGAGAGCAAGAGAGAGAAGAAATGAAAAAATAAAACTCACCTTATTTGCAAACAACATAATTGTCTATGAAGAAAATTCCAAAGAATCTACAAAAAGGATCCTAGAACTTATAAGTGAATTAGCCAGATTGTGCTAGATCAACCTAGAAAATAATCAATTATATTTCTATATTCTAGTAATGAACAACTGAATTTTCAGTTTTATAAAATTTTTAAAAATATGATTTACGATAACTTCAAAAAGCTAAAATACTGAAGTATAAATCTGTCAAAGCCTGTGTAGTATCTGTATGCTGCAAAACAAAAAACACTAATGGAAGAAATCAAAGAGGACCTAAATAAATGGAGAGACATACCATGTTCATAGATTAGAAAATGCAATATAGTCACAATGTCATTTCTCCTCCAAAGTGATCTATAAATTCAGTTCCATTTCAATCAAATTCCCAGCATGACTTTTTCCCCCTGAGAATGGGAGTCTTGCTGTCACCCATATGGAAGTACAGTAGCATGATCATGGCTAACTGCAGCCTCAAACTCCTGGGTTCAAGCAATCCTCTTGCCTCAGCCTCCAAGTAGCTAGGACTACAAGCATGCACCACCATGCCTGGCTAATTTTTTTGGATGACTTTTTTTAATAGAGAAAAACCAATTTTACTCCTTTATATCTGCCATACTATTATTATATTCTATCATAGATCTTTATATAATGATATATAGAGGAAAATCTCTTGTATTTTACAATGACTAAAAATACAAGACTTTTTTTTTTTTTTTTTTTTTTACAGTGGCGTGATTTCAGGTCACTGCAACTTCTACCTTCTGGGCTCAAGCAATTCTTCTGCCTCAGCCTCCTGAGTAGCTGGGACTACAGGAGTGTGCTACACGCCCAGCTAGTTTTTGTATTTTTTGTAGAGACAGGGTTTTGCCATGTTGAACTCCTGCACTCAAGCCATCCACCCACCTTGGCCTCCCAAAGTGCTGGGATTACAGGTGTGAGCCACAGTGCCTGGCCCATACAAAGACTTGTGGTAAAATAGTCACCAAATATAAGTCATTGTTAAGTAATTTCATGTGATAAATAAATATAATTGAATATTAAGAGAAATGGGAGGAATGCAGACCATAAAAAGTAAAATATTCAGAATCTATATCCTAGGGGAAAAAAAGGAAAATATAACAGAAAAAAACTGATTTTAAAACTATGTATGGCCATGCACGATGGCTTACACCTATAATCCCAGCAATTTGGGGGGCTAAGGCGGGAGGATGGCTTGAACCCAGGAGTTTGAGAACAGTCTGGGCAACATAGGGAGACTTCATCTCTACAAATAATTTTAAAAATTAGCCAGGTGTGGTGGCACACACATGCAGTCTCAGTCAGGAGACTGAGGCAGGAGGATTGCCTGAGCCCAGGAGGTCAAGGCTACAGTGAGCCGTGATCTCATCACTGCATTCTAGCCTGAGCAGCAGAGCGAAACCCTGTCTCAGAAAAATTAAAATGAAAACTATGTGTGAAGGCAAAGGAACTAGAACAGTCAAACAATTCTGAAAAAGAAAAATAAAGCTGAAAAAAAAAAAATCACACAACCTGATTTTAGACTTAACTGCAAATCTGTGTTAATCAAGACAGTGTGGTATTGATGAAATGATAGACACATAGGTCAATGGAACAGAATGGAGTCCAGAATTGGATTCTACTAACTGGTTATACAAATGTAATCTTTTACAAAGGTGCATAGGCAATTCAAAGGAGCAAAGATAGCTTTCAACAAATGGTTTCAGAAAACAGACCAGGTACAGTGGCTTACTTCTCTAATCCCAGTGCTTTGGGAGGTTGAGGTAGGAGGATCGCTTGAGCCCAGGAGGTTGAGGTCAGCCTAGGCAACATGGCAAGACCTTGTCTTTACAACAAATAATTTTTGTTCATTTGTTTGCTTTGTTTTGTTTTTGTTTTGTTTGAGATAGAGTCTCTCTATCACCCAGGCTGGAGTGCAGTGGTGCAATCTTGGCTCACTGCAACCTCCGCCTCCCGGGTTCAAACGATTCTCCTGCCTCTGCCTCCCAAGTAGCTAGGACTACAGGCACACGCTACCATGCCTGGCTAATTTTTGTATTTTTGGTAGAGATGGGGTTTCACCATGTTGGCCAGGCTAGTCTTGAACTCCTGACTTCAGGTGACCCACCCCTCTCAGCCTCCTAGAGCGCTGGGATTGCAGGCGTGAGCCACTGCGCCTGGCCTAAATAATTTTTAAAAATTAGCTAGATATGATGGCACTCAGCTATAGTCCTAGCTGCTTGAGAGCCTGAGGCAGGATCACTTGAGCCCTGGCGGTTGAGGCTGCAGTGAGCTATGATCACACCTCTGCACTCCAGCCTGAACAACAGAGCAAGACACTATCTCTGAAAAAGAAAAACTTCTAAGAAAATCTTCATGACTTTGATTTAGGCAACGTGTTCATAGATATAACATCAAAAGCACAGTCCATTTAAAAAATTGGATAAATTGTACTTCTACAAAATGAAAAAACCTTTGCTCTGTAAAAGACTGTTAAAAGAATGAAAAAAGCTACAGACAAAAAAATTTTTCAAATCTCATACATAAGAAAGACCTTTCATCAAGATTATAAAAAGAATTCTCGGGACGTAACAGTAGGAAAACAACAACCCAATTTTTGAAAAGTGGTGGAATAATTTCAAGAGACACTTCACTAAAAGCAATATAGAGATGGTAAGTGAACACATACAAAGATTCTCATCAGGAAAATGCAAATTAAAACTGATGAGAAACCACTGTACACCTAATAGAATGGGTAAAAAGGGGAAAAAATGCCAATACCAAATGATGGCAAGGATGAGAAGCATCTAGAACTCTCATATGTTACTAATGGCAACGCAAAATGGTATAGCCACTCTGGAAAAGAGTCAGGCAATTTCCAATAAAGTTAAACATATACTTGCCGTATGGACCAGCAGTCCCACTCTTAGGTATTTACTCAGAGGAAATGAAAACATATGTTTACACAAAAACCTGCACATGAGTGTTTATAGCAGTGTTTACTCATAATTACCGAATACTGGAAATAACCCAAATGTCCTTGAATAAATGAATGTATAAACTTTGGTACAACTATTAATGGAATGCTACTCAGCAATAAAAAGGAATGAGCCAGTGGTACATGCAGCTACATGAATGAATCTCAGTGACATGCTAAGTGAAGGAAGCTAGACTCAAAACGTGACATACTTTCCAGTTCCATTTATATGACATTCTAGAAAAGGTAAAGCTATAGGAACAGAGAAGAGCTGGGGTGAGGGAAGGGTTTCACTGAAAGGACAGCAAGAAGGCCTTTTTGGATGGTAGAATTGTTCTGTATCCTGACTATGGTGATGGTTACATGAAACCATACATGTATTAGAACTGTATATTCAAAAGGTCCATTTTTACTATATATAAAATTTTTTAATAATTTTAAAATAACAGGAATTAATATAGCTTATACTTCATCTCGCTTCAGATAAGATTTAAAATTATTTCCTTTAACTGTAAGACATATGGTTAATTATGCAAAGCTAAATATAAACCCTAAGAAGATTTGCTGCCAGATCGTATTTACAATCTGGCTAAAAGGCAAGCCTGAATCCTTGAAAAACTGGTTACCTTAATTTCTCCCTTTTGAATCCTGTTTATGTTCTCTCTTCCTTCTCACCTCTCTGATTGTCTTCCTCTTTCTCCCTCCCTCCCTTTCTGTTCCTTTGTCTTTATCCTATCTTAACTGATTGTATTTTAATCTGAAGTGTATACATTACATTATTTTTTGTCATGTAAAAAAATTAAAATTTGTTCTTTATTTTTCAAATGGACTGAACTGAACATTTTGTATCTCTCTCAAAATTAGAATATTCTGTCAAATTACTTACAAGTTGATTTTTACTTGTGAATGATTTTCAAAATTGATAATATCTCCCCCCTCCACTGCCCCGCCCCTGCCGGTTGCTCAGGTGTTCTCAAGAAAGAGGGAAAAGTTTTTTTTTGTTTTTTTTTTTTTGAGATGGAGTCTCACTCTATTGCTCAGGCTGGAGTACAGTGGCACCATCTTGGTTCACCACAACCTCCACCTCCCTGGTTTAAGCCACTCTCCTGCCTCAGCCTCCCGAGTAGCTGGGATTACAGGTGCATGCCACCACACCCAGATAATTTTTGTATTTTGAGTAGAGACGGGGTTTCACCATGTTGGCCAGGCTGGTCTTGAACTCCTGACATCATGATGCACCCACCTCGGCCTCCCAAAATGCTGGGATTACAGGTGTGAACCACCACACCCAGCTGATGGAGGGAAAAGTTTTTATGTCCCTTGTCAAGTGAGGAGGCAAATCTTTCCCCTCAAAGTTGACATAACTTTTGATGTTTTATATTATGAAGATAATGCTTTATCTAGTCTAGATTCTCTTAAAATATTGTTTCAAGTGTTAAATTATACTTATTTCTTTTGCATATTTAAAATATTTTTGAGAAACACACATAGCAATTTTCTAGTAATGCATTCATTTTTGGCATATAAATGGGGCTACCCATACCTGTTTTGAAACCAACACATTTGTTTGCAGTCAAGAAGATACATACAAAACAATTATCAAAGAGAGATATTTAAGGTTAACTTGCAAATGGTTTGTGTCATATGAACACAGTCATTTACATTTAAAGGTGGTGACCAGGAATTAAACTGAGCACTAGAAAAAGGTGACAGGTTAAGAAGGAAAATGGGTTTGAGAGATTCTGTCAAGCTGTATTAAGAAAAAGATGAGCGAAGCTGGCTTGTGAATTTACAAGGCAAAGCTAGAAAAACTTTGGTAGATTACGAATTTCTGTACAAATAGAAAAACTGAGCCAGCTCATCATATAAAAAGGCAGTTTTTTACATAACCTAAATAGAAAAGATATTTTACTCTTATCTCCACTGCCATCTTCATGTTTTCTTCCGCTGTCTTTTCCTTCTTCATCTTCAGAGTTTTCTATTTCCTGAATAACCATCCTTTTGCCTTTGGTTTGAGTCTTAGATACAGCTTCAGAATTTTTCAGATCTCTTTCAACCTCTGACAAGGTTTTCTGCAACATAATTACCATATTAAACAAAATATTTTCCTTTAATAATAAATATAACCAATCTTTCAGGTAAAAACATAAAGATGTTGAAAAAAGAATACAACTAAGACACGGCTTTTTTTGGGGTGGCCTTTGTCTGATTGTAGTCATACATGTCCACTGTAAAAAAACAAAAACAAAACAAACAAACAAAAAAAACCAGTGTAACAAGTATAAAAAATAAAGAAAAAATCACCTAAAATCTTGCCACTCAGATACTACTGTTAACATTTTGATAATCATCTTTCTAGATGTTTCTATGCATATATACCCACAGAGATGTATAGTTTTACACAAATGAAATAATGCTACATATGCTGTTTGTTTATTTAAAATATAGAGACGAGGTCTCACTAGGTTGCCCAGTCTAGTCTCAAACCTGTGGGATCAAGCAGTCCTCTCACCTCAGCCTCTTGAAGTTCTGGGATTACAGGTGTGAGCTACCACACCCAGCCCACATTACTGTTTTACAGTAACGCTGAAAATTCTGAAATATTTTATGCTGACTCTAATGAAAAATAGATACACCATCCTTTGTTGGATACACGATTTTCAAGTATTTTCTCCCAATTTGTGGTCTGTGACTTGTTTTGTTTTTTGTTTTGTTTGTTGTTGTTTTTGAGACAGGGTTTCCCTCTGCTGCCCTGGCTGGAGTACAGTGGTGCAATCACAGCTCATTGCAGCCTTGACCTCCCTAGCTCAAATTATCCTTCCACCCCCACCTCCCGAGTAGCTGGGACTACAGGCCCACACCACCGTGTCTGGCTTTTTAAATTTTTTGTGGAGATGAAGTTCAGCTGTGTTGCCCAGGCTGGTCTTAAAACTCCTGGGATCAAGTGATCCGCCTGCCTCAGCCTCCTAAAGTGCTTGGATTACAGGTGTGAGCCACCATGCCCAGCTGTGGCTTGTCTTTTATTCTTCTGTGTTTTCGAAAAAGTAGATGTTCTAAATTTTGATGAAGTCCAATATATCAGCTTTTACTTTTACGGATTGTACTTTTCATGTCTTACATAAGAAATATTTGTCTAAGGTCATAAAGATTTTCTCTTATGTTTTCTTCTAGAAGTTTTATGTTCTATATCTTACATCAAAAAGTATATGATCCATTTTGAATTAATCTTTGCATATTGTTAAGATAAAAATTCATTTGAAACCAGGCACAATGGCTCATGCCTGTAATCCTAGCACTTTGGGAGGTGGCATGCACCTGTAGTCTCAATTACACAGGAGACTGAGATGGCAGGATTGCTTGAGCCTAGGAGGTGGAGGCTGCAGTAAGCCATGTTCCCACCACATTACAGTTGAGGCATCAGAGAAAGGCCCTGAGACAGGCAGATCACAAGGTCAGGAGATCGAGACCATCCTGGCTAACCCAGTGAAACCCCGTCTCTACTAAAAAATACAAAAAACTAGCCGGGCGAGGTGGCAGGTGCCTGTAGTCCCAGCTACTCGGGAGGCTGAGGCAGGAGAATGGTGTAAACCTGGGAGGCGGAGCTTGCAGTGAGCTGAGATCCGGCCACTGCACTCCAGCCTGGGCAACACAGCGAGACTCCGTCTCAAAAAAATTAAAAATAAAATAAAATAAAAATAAATAAATAAATAAACATAACCATTACAAAAAGGAAATACTAAGCCAGGCCCTAAACCTAAAATGTTGACTTGACAAAAGCAGCTGATATTCTAGGAACATTAGCTGCCACTCAGAGATGGTGGGATAGGTAACCCAATAGGTATATGTGGAAACTTAGTAACAATTTCTCCATGGGTTTCTCTTATTTCTGACTATACTGCCAGCAGAGGCACTAAACCACCTTCTTTCTGGACATCTCGAAGGATGTTTGTACTGAGAACAACCTTGGCAAACTGAAATAGTATTCATCTGCAGCGGGGAGGGCAGGTGTGTTGGCTCTCCAGTGTAATAAAGGTGATGCTTCCATATGGAGCAGAGATTGGGCAGGTTTGCTTACACCACATCATAAAAGAAGGGGGTTTCCTAAAGTTTTGTTTGTTTGAGATGGAGTCTTACTCTGTCGCCCCTGTTGGAGTGCAGTGTTGGCCAGGCTGGTCTCAAACTCCTGACCTCAGGTGATCTGCCTGCCTCAGCCTCCCCAAGTGCTGGGATTACAGGCATGAGTCACTGCACCTGGCTGGTTTCCTAAATTTTTGATTTGTCAGCCACCACATAAATCCACTGAGTGTGCAATATCCATCTGGGCCACTCTATGTCACCCCTGTGGGACTTGGGAGCAAGGGGAACTGACATGAACGTGAAGCTCATCTGCTTGGAGTAACAAAGTCTTTGGTGTTTGACCCAGGATATCTTGTATCCTCTGGTAGGCCACCTTGTTCATTTGTAAGCAAGGGAAAATCTGTTCTTGACACTTAACCTCTACTCTTTAGGCCTGAATACAGATCCCCTAAGTGTATAACTAAGTCAGTCTGCTCAGTCAGGTAGCATATGCTATCAATGATGCTGTGCTTACCATGCTAGTTACAAAGAGAAACGCTCTTCAATGGCCACGGAGTTCACCTCTAATCCTACCTAGGAAGGTACCTTCTATACCACTCCACATGGCTCAGACAAAAACACTGCCTACGACACTATAGGAAAAAGAAAAATTGATATTTGTCTTTCAGAGGAAGGTTTATAGTTTTGAAAAAAAAATTAAGATTCTGCTTTCTTCCACTTCAAATAGATGTTAACGTTTTGGGGTGTCTAGAATATACCTACCTTTTAAAGCTGTGACCTGATCTTCAACATAATTGTTTGGCAAGATTGATAAAACTCTAAAATAAATACAGAAACAGCCAACTACAGAATTAGGTGAGAAATCACTTTCTGCACTTACCTTGGCCAACTCATTATCAGGCTCAACATCCAGTACTTTACTCAAATCTTCTATAGCTTCCTGGAGCTTGTTTTGATGTTTATATGTAGTAGCACGACGCAGAAGAGCTGAAAATTTACCAAAATAAAAGGTATGTTTTTTAATATTTGGCATTATGGTTGCAACATATTTTGCAAGTGGAAGAATATGAGCAGCACAGAATACTTTATGATGTAATTGCCCAAAGCTCAACTACACCCATTTTCATGTTGATACACACATAGGAGATGACACTGAGGTACATAAAAGAGGCTGCATCAGGCAACTGTCCCCTCTATAACAACCCTCTGGCCCTCTGGCAGCCCCAGGCCCTGCCAGTGTTTCCAAGGACTAAGAGATTTCATACCTCAACCCTTCACAGGCAACACATTGTATTGCAATATCAGAATGATTTTCACTGATAATAATCCTTTCCTTCTTATAATTATGGCGAATATTATTTTGCCACTTTTTGAAAACATAGAATCCCTTATCAAAATTTAGTATATTGGCTAGGCACAGTGGCTCACGCCTGTAATCCCAACAATTCGGGAGCCTGAGGTGGGCGGATCACTTGAGGCCAGGAGTTCAAGACCAGCCTGGCCAACACGGCAAAATCCCATCTCTATTAAAAATACAAAAAAATTTTAGCTGGGCGTGGTGGCACACATCTGTAATCCCAGCTACTTGGGAAACTGAGGCAGGAGAATTGTTTGAGCCTGGGAGGTGGAGGTTGCAGTGAGGCAAGATTGTGCCACTGCACTCCAGCCTGGGAGACAGAGCAAGACTCTGTCTCCAAAAAAAAAAAAAAAAATAGTGTATTACTGACCAGCATCTAGCTCAGAATATGGCTCATTAGTGACATCTGTATAGCAATCCTTAAAATGATTAGAAGGAGTTACTTAGCACAGGGAACTGAGAGAATCCTGATGATTAAGTCACTTAGGTCCAGAAATTAAGCACTTTGATAATTTGTATTTGATTTTTTTGGTACGTTTCAATGTGTAATTTGATAATTATTTAATACTGACAATGAATGCCTCTCTAGACTCATCATTAACTATTATATAAGGAGAACTTGGTGTAATACGTCATTACTTTGAAAAAGAATCAAGTTTGGTAATTCTGAAAAGTGGGAATTTTTTTTTTGTTTTTTTTGGTTTTTTTTTCGAGACAGAGTCTTGCTCTGTTGCCCATGCTGGAGTGCAGTGGCACAATCTCGGCTCACTGCCTCTGCCTCCGGGGTTCAAGCGATTCTCCTGCCTCAGCCTCCCAAGTAGCTGGGACTACAGGCTCATGCCACCATATCCAGCTAATTTTTTTTGGTATTTTTAGTAGAGACGGGGTTTCACCATGTTAGCCAGGATGGTCTCAATCTCCTGACCTCATGATCCACCTGCCCCAGCCTCCCAAAGTGCTGGGATTACAGGCATGAGCCACCGCACCTGGCCGAAAGGTGTGAAATTTTATCTGACATATTTTAATATGCTATTTTAAAACATAATTATAAATTTGACCAATTTTAGTCTTAGAATGAGCTATGAAAATCTAAATGATAAATCATTTTGTTATAAATTTAATTAAAGTTGTAGCACTGCACTTTAAATATAATTTAGCTATTGCTATTGCTACGCAGATTCCTGAAGGGAATTTCCATGAAGAAATATTCATGACATAATGATTGTCCTTTTTTAAAACTTTTTATCTTGGAATAATTGGAGATTTATAGAAAAGTTGCAGAGATAGTACAGAGAGTTCCTGTGTCCCTTAACTCAGCTTTACCTAATGCTAACATCTTCTTTATTTATTTATTTATTTTTGAAACAGAGTCTTACTCTGTTGCCTAGGCTGAAGTGCAGTGGCGTGATCTTAGTTCACTACAATCTCTGCCTCCCAGGTTCAAGCAATTCTCCTGCCTCAGCCTCCCAAGAAGCTGGGACTACAAGTGCCCACCACCACGTCTAGCTAATTTTTAAAAAAATGTATTATAGGTTTTTTTGAGACGTGTTCTCATTCTGTCGCCCAGGCTGGAGTGCAGTGGCATGATCTCGGCTCACTGCAACCTCTGCCTCCTGGGTTCCAGTGATTCTCCTGTCTCAGCCTTCCAAGTTGCTGGGATTACAGGTGCCTACCACCATGCCCAGCTAATTTTTTGTGTTTTTAGTAGAGATGGGGTTTCACCACATTGGCCAGGCTGGTCTTGTACTCCTGGCCTCAAGTGATCCACCCACCTTAGCCTCCCAAAGTGCTGCGATTACAAGCATGAGCCACTACACCCCTCCTTTTTTTTTTTTTTTTTTTTTTTTTTAATTTTTAGTAGAGATGGAGTTTTGCCATGTTGGCCAGGCTGGTCTCGAATGCCTAACCTCAGGTGATCTGCACACCTCAGCCTCCCAAAGTGCTGGGATTACAGACATGAGCCACTGCACCCGGCCGAGACTTGTTAAAATTAACAGAGTTAATACACGTAAAGTGCTTGGCACAGGGCCTGACAGAGCAGTGGTATGGGATTGGCAAAACCTTCAGTGGGCTGCTGCCTAAAGCTGGGAGCCCAGTCATACTCTGTGACAGAGACCAGCTTGCATAAAACACAGGCCCAAAAGGACTTTATTGGTAAATGGAGGGCAATCCATGACAATGACAGTGGCAGGTGATGCACCAGGCTTCCCCTTAGCACTCCCATGGCTTCTGCCACCTCCACCACGTTTATAGGCAAAAAGGGATACATTCCATGTGAAAAAGTGTTTATATTTATTTTGAATCCATAAAAATTTAAAGAAATATAATGTGTTAATTATAATATATGTCACTTCCTCTTGGAATGACTCCTTCTTGATAACAGAAAAGGAGAATAGAGTCTGATTTGCATACTTCAGGTCTGAACCATGACAAGGTGGTCAGTCACAGGGACAGGGAATCAAAATAGAGTGCAGGTTTCTGGCAGAAAGAGTCATTTTTGGACAAATTTAATTTATAATTAAGTTATTCAAATTATTAATTTAAAGTGAAAATTAAATTATTTATAGCAAGCCAGGCTTAGTGGCTCATGCCTGTAATCCCAGCACTTTGGGAGGTCGAGGTGGGCAGATCACTTGAGCTCAGGAGTTTGAGACCAGCCTGAGCGACACAGTGAAACCCCATCTTTAAAGAAATACAAAAAAAATTAGCTGGGTGTGGTAGCACATGCTTGTAGTCCCAGCTACTTGGGAGGCTGAGGTGAGAGAATTGCTTGAGACTGGGAAGCGGAGGTTGCAGTAAGCCAAGACTGCACCAGTGCACAGCAGGCTGGGTGACAGAGTGAGGCCCTATCTCAAAAACAAAACAAAACAAAACAAAAACAGGCCAGGAGCGGTAGCTCACGCTTGTAATCCCAGCACTTTGGGAGGCCAAGGCAGGTGGATCACCTGATGTCAGGAGTTCGAGACCAGCCTGGCCAACATGGTGAAACCCCATCTCTCTACTAAAAATACAACAATTAGCCAGGCGTGGTGGTGCATGCCTGTAGTTCCAGCTACTTGGGAAGCTGAGGCAGGAGAACCACTTGAACCCAGGAGGCAGAGGTTGCAATGAGCCAAGATCACGCCACTGCACTCCAGGCTTGGTGACAGAATGAGACTCTGTCTCAAACAAACAAACAAACAAACAAACAAAATTATATACAGCCACCTAGGTGAAAATATCCACAAAGAAGCTCAGAGAAGGTTGTAGAGGTCCAGTGTGGGCTTATAATTTTATTATATTTATAAATAACAGAAAATCTACATTAAGTTATACTTATTTTTTTTTTTTTGGATAAAGAGAATGTTCAAATGCAAGCTTGAGATTTTTTTTTTTTTTTTTTTTTTTTTGAGACACAGAGTTCTGCTGTGTTGCCCAGGCTGGTCTCAAACTCCTAGACTCAAGCAATCATTTCACCTCGGCCTCCCAAAATTCTGGGATTATAGGTGTGAGCCACTGTGCCTGGCCGAGATACTTCTCTTTTATTTTATTTTTGTTGTTGGTTTTTTGTTTACTGAGATACTTCTTAAAAATATATATGTATTTTATTAAATCCTCTGGGATTATTAGCTACTTCCGTACAAATAATCAGGGACTTAACTTACAAGTTAAACTTAAAGCCAACTTTGTGAAGTTGGTGATTCACATACAGAAATTTGAGTTTATCTGAAATATTTTTAATGTAAACATTGCAAGTATCTACGAATGGTCTTTATTAATGGGTCCTGCTGTAAATGTAAAAGAATTCTATAATATTTTTTACCCTTTATGTTTCCAGGTTCTAACTCCAAGACCTTTTCACAATCCTGAAAAGCACTATTCCAGTTCTGTAATTTGATTTGTGCTTGAGCTCGATTGTTATAGGCAACTACAGTGGGAAGCGCCGATATGCTCCTAGAAAAGAAACCGTTACTGGCAACAAGCAAGCCTAAGGTAAACACAAGAACGTAGAGAAATTCAGCTTAAGTTACACATAAAACAATTATAACCTGTGTATAATTGTTGAATGGCTGAATTGTATCCACCAACATTCATATGTTGAAGTCCTAACCCCACAGTATCTCAGAACATGACTGTATTTGGAGATAGGGTCTTTAAAAAGCCAATTAAGGTGAAATGAAGTCATGAGAGGGGGCCCTGATCCCATAAAAGTGGTTTCCTTATAATAAGAAGATATTCGGACATACATGTATGGACAGACTGTAAAGTCACCGGGAGAAGACGGCCACCTAGAAGCCAAGGAGAGAGGCCTTGAAAAAACCAACCCTACTAGCATCTTCATCTCAAACTTCCAGCCTCCAGAAGTGTGAGAAAAGAAATTTCTCTCGTTTAAGCCGCTCAGTCTGTGGTACTTTGTTACAGCAACCTTTGCAAACGAATATAGCCTATATTATCAAAAATAATAAAATACAATTCTACAAGCATACTAAATCAATATTTAAACAGATGCTTAAACATCCAGTTAATAGCCTTAAGGTTAACTCAGGCTTTAGAGGCATTATGAGAATTTAAATACTCATATATCTGGAATCTGAGCTTTAGTTACTAGAATTAAAATGAAGGTAGAAAAAGATAAATACCTATAGATCACCTTAAAAAAAACCATTGATGTCAGTTAACATCAAATATCAAATACCAAACACATTTTTTGGAGCCAGGCATGGTGGCTCACCCCTGTAATCTCAGCACTTTGGGAGACCAAGGTGGGAGCATGGCTTGAGGCTAGGGGTTCGAGACTAGCCTGGGCAACATAGTGAGAGCCTGTCTCTACAAAAAAATACAAGAGAAAATTATCCACGTGTGGTGGCTCACACCTGTAGTCCCAGCTATTCTCAGGAGGCTGAGGTGGGAGGATCCCTTGAGCCCAGGAGTTTGAGGCTGCAGTGAGCTATGATCATACCACTGCATTCTTGCCTGGATAACAGAGTGAGACCCTGTCTCAAAAAAAACAAAAAGAATCTGCCCAAGGTCAGAAAGTGGTAGTCTGAATTCCCTTAACCATTAACCATTATACTATGCTGCTTTAATTCTTCAACTACATGATTCCTCATAAAAGAAGAAAAGAGTTTTGCAACCTGTAATAGACAAGAGACTGTGGTATAAATCTACAAGAAAAGAAAGAACAGTTATCAAGACTGACATCCACCTGCCTAAACAGGGGAGGCTGTACTGAATGAATGATCCATCATATATCCTCTTTACCTCATGTCTTCATTTAAACAGTCTGAGAAAACTTCTTTAGAGACATCAACAACATTGAAAAAAATCTATCTTATTTCCAAAGGTGGAAAAAAGATTGTACAGAGTTTAGGGCTAAGGTGGCATTGGTGATTCTATAAGAACAGTTTATCTGTAACAACATTTTAAAAACTTAGTCTACTTTTCATAGGCTGTTAAGAACTTCAGAAGTTCATATACATACTTATTGAACATCTGCTATGAACCAGGTACTTTGTTGGGCCTTGGGGATACAATGATGTAAAAATCCTTGACAAATGGGCTCTGTTCTTACAAACCTTACATTCTAGTTATTATCAAATCACACAAGCTTAAATTATACTTCTGACAAGTGCTACAAAGGAGAGGTAAGACTGCTACAAGAGCCTATAAATTGGGAGGTGAAGTGGGTGGGGTGGGATGGAGATTTAACCTAGTTTGGAAGGTCAAGTAAGACTTCTCCAAAGAAGTAAGGGGAAGACTAAGATCTGAAGGATAAATCAGAATTAATTAGATAATGGGAGGAGGGAAGAGCATTTTTTTTTTCTTAATTTTCTTTTCTCTTTCAAAGGCTAGTCAAGTGAAACAGTGGGAGTGGAGAAGGAACAAGGAAATCTGTATCTGGTTGTGATCAATTAGTTGTAAACACCACTGTACTCAGATCAGCCATGGGAAAAGCATTTTTGATGGAGGACCCAGCATGTGCAAAGGCCCTGTGGTAGGAAGGAGCACCACAAATACTAGAATTAAATCCAGGCAGTCTACAGTAGAACCTAAGTTATTCACTTCTATATCATATAGGCCTTCTGTTGAATTCCTGTCAGATGGCTGCTATTTTCTCTGCAAGACAGGAAGTTAAGTCCTCTGTCAAAAGTAGGAGTGGAGTGGGAGCTTAAAGGTTTGAGAAAAGTATTGAAAAAATAGGAGAAACACAAGTGAATATATGGTAAATCACAAGTACAACACATTGAGAGATTCTGACATAGACTTTTGCTTATTTATGTTTCAACAATTAAAACATTATCATTTTTTAAAAGGCAAGTTTAAACCACAACAAACGTCTGCTCACCTGGTATAATACATCACTGCTTCTTCATAATCTCCTGAGTTGAAAGCTTCGTTTCCTTTCTCCTTTTCACGAATGGCAAGAAAATCCTTTTCTTTCTCAGTTAGACCTAGAAATAAATGTTATCTGCTATATGTAAACATATAATTTAACAGAATTTTTAAAGTTTAAATCTAAGAATGCTTATTTTAACAGAAGCAGAAGAGAGCAGAAAGATCATAAAATAAACAAAAGAAAATAAAAGGTTCCTTAAGCTTAGTGATGTTTTCTTTTTAAATCATTCACAAGTTTTGAGGATTCAGAATTTTTTTAATGATTGATTTTGTTTTACTTTATAGGTGCCATTCATCTGTTGACTACAAACAAAAACAAATAAACTGCCCCATCTTTTTGTTTTGAAGCAAATAGAAAACAATTTGAGGAATTTGGAGGGAAAAGAGGATTGGAAAAAAAGGAATTACAAACAAATGAATTACAGTAAGAAAAATAGGTTTATATTTTAAAGTCTTACTACATTTAAAAATTAAGTGAGTAAAAGAGAGAAGCAAATTTGTTGAATGGTCAACTGTCGGAGAGAATCCATAAACTTTTCATGGTAATCTGTGCAGTACTCAAGGACAATGTCTTCTAGATTGACAGTTTTTATTATAATTCAAAAACTTTAAAGACACAAATTATTATTTTTTCTCCAATTACCTGCTGTATCTATTCTTGTCTCAATTTTAGACAAGTGTGACTTGTCTGTTACTGTCTTTTCTTTGTAATCTTCATCAATTTTCAAACATTCCTTTTCCACGTCAAATCTTAAATGAAAGAACAATAAAAACCAAAAGAAGTACAATACAGGCAAGAAAACAAATGTATTATTGATATTCTTATATTTGTACAAGTATGCCTTTGGATCCATATTCAAAGATATGCAGTAACTTTATAGTTCAAGTCATCTGAGTTCCTTCTTAAGAAAACATACAATTTAGTGAGAGCTTAAACGTTAATCAAATCTAAACTGGTCAGAACTTTGAAATTAAAATTGTGACTAACTTATCTCAATTTTACATTTTTGTTCTTTTATAGTTTGGATGGGTATAAAAATTACATTAGTTTTTTTTTTTTGGTTGGTTTTATAAAAAAAAAAAAGGATATAGTAGTTTTTTATGTACTAAAAAAAACATTGAAAGGGCTGAGGCCAGATATTCTCAGTACTCTATTAAAGTAATTTGGTATTCTTGACATGTTCAGGTTTATAATAATTATTTAAGAAATTACTGCAGTATTTTGTGGTAGATAACTTTTTTAGTGATACATTTTATATAAAGACATGTAAAACATACTTATCCCATTCCGCATAATCCCTTGGAGTTTTCTTTTTAGTTGGTCTTTTAGAACATTTTTCCTAAAAGAATAAAATCATATTTTATGAGATATATTTAATATAAGATTATCAGGTTTTACTGTAAATGCAATGTAAAGTATTGGGTTAAGACATACAAATGGAGGCTAGATGCAGTGGCTCACGCCTGTAATCCCAGCACTTTGGGAGGCTGAGGTGGACAGATCACTTGAGGCCAGGAGTTCCAGACCAGCCTGGCCAACATGGAGAAATGCCATCTCTACTAAAAATACAAAAATTAGCTGGGCGTGGTGGCACATGCCTGCAATCCCAGGTACTTGGAGGTTGAGGCATGATAATTGCTTGAACCTGGGAGGTGGAGGTTGCAGTGAGCAGAGATTGAGCCACTATACTCCAGCCTGGGTGACAAAGCGACACTGTCTCAAAAAAATAAAATAAAGATATACAAATGGAATAGATAAGAAAAATAGGTACCCTGGAAGTTACTATAACTTCAGCATTAAAGCTATTAAGAATTTTAAATTTGTAGTTAATTCTGGGGACAATCTATAGGTTTTTAAGTATATATACATATAATTTTAAAACTTATGTGTGAATATGATTATTACTGATTTTCTTATAATAAAAAAGTACTAAATTCTGATTCATTCTTTTCAAACCTAGGCATTGGAGAAACAAGAATAACTGCTATGTTAGTCAGAAGTTTGCAATGACAGTAATCTGATTTGGAATAATTACATTAAAAAAGAAGAAATTATCAGCCTATATAACTAAACTGATGGAAGGGCAGGGGTATTGCTGGATGAGGGGATTCCTATGCCCTTTCTCCAGCTCTCCGTGTCCCTCCCAGTCTCTGCTCCTCTCTACATACTGATTTCACTTTCCCTGATGGGTACTTGCTTTCTTTATGTGGCAGGAAACATCGCCACAAGCATTCTGGAATTATAACCTCACAGCTCTCTCCACCAGAGGAAAAGGAGAGTGACTCTTCTCTCTGTCTTCAGTTAGAGAAATTCCAAGGAAGAACTGATTGGCTAGCTCGGGTCATGGGCCCATCTTGACCAAGCACTAACAGTGGCCCAAAGTAGCCACATTCCCACTGCTGAGGACAGAGGGCAGGTTCTGCACCGGAACAGAATGAGAGAAAGGCAAACAATAGCCATAATGCTCACCAATAATCAGTCTCCGAGAGAGGGTACAATTTTTTGCTAGGTAAGTACTAAGGAATTATTAACTTTAAAATATTTATCTATATAGTCTGAAGAAAGGGAAGTATAGTAGAATTTATAATAATAAAGTAGGTGCTGATTTGTTTTTAAACTGTTACATATCTTCATTCTCATTAGGCTCAGGTTTGCTAATAGCAATACTAGGAACTATATAAACCACATAAATGAGTACTATGCAGTCCTTACAGGCTCAAAAAGTCTCATTTGATGCTTGCACTCGATTTCCTGCTCATCAAGACAATGTTCTCAATGCTAAGATGATGTTATGGGTTGAATTGTGTCTCCCAAAACAGTATGATGAAGTCCTAACCCTGGTACCTGTGAATGAGACCTTATTTGGAAATAGAGTCTTTGCAATATAATCAAGTGAAGATGAAGTCATTAGGGTGGGCCCTAATCCAGTATGACTGTGTCCCTATAAAAAGAGGAGAAGAAGTTCCAAGAGAAGGAAGCTGGCGGTGTGAAAATGAAAACAGAGCTTAGAGTTGTACCGCTACAAGGCAAGGACGGCCAGGGCTTCCAAAAGCTGGAAGAGCCAAAGAAGGATCTTCCCTTACAGGTTTTGGAGGCCCTGCCAATACCTTGATTTTGTACTTCTAACCCCTAGAACTGTGAAAGAATACATTTCTGTTGTTTTATGCCAACCACTTCCTGTGGTGTTACAGCAGCCTTAGGAAACTAATACGAGTTGTATCACTTAGTTTCAAAAGGCATTGATGCGAAATCAGGGGTATTTAATATTCATACGTGGCTCTCAAATACCTACCTGTGACAAAAAATATCCCCCTTTAGGGATCAAGAAATGGACATGAATTGGCTTGACATTTCAAACTGTGTAGATATATCAAAACATCACATTGTTTTATCACACCATAAATATATGCAAGTGTTATCAATTATAACTGAATAAAGAAGAAAAAAATTTTCAATAAATAAAAAAATGAACGGGGAGCAATAAAAGTCTCAAGACATGGACTTAGTATATGGGATAAAATCTAATGTGTAATATTATATTTGGATATTTTAAGAAGGCAATGCTCTCTGACTGAAAGATTGGGACATGTGCCTTCTATGTATTCTCATAACACTGCATATTTACTGTCATAATCCATGGAGCGGCTCAAATTTTTCAGTATCATGACACTCTCACACTCCTCAAAACTATCGGTCATTGGAGTTATACAGATTTTCCAAATATTCACAGATTGCATTATACAATTTTATAAATCACAATTTGTTAATATCCGCATGGAGCTCATCAAAAAAGACTTTCAGGTATGTTAAATAAAATTTATAGGAGGTCAGTGATTTGGACTAAGCTCCTGCACTAGGCCCCAACAGACTAAAATGTAGTCACTGGTGCTAAAGTTCCATATCACCAACCCAAAATTAACTTGCTTATCTGACTAGAGAAATCAAAAGACATAGATAATAACCAAATTTCTGCTTTAACCCTTATAAGGAAAATAACCTGTTGTTAAATAGTCTACTTTTTGTATTCCTTGTCCCTGCTCAAGCTACCTTATAAAAACCAGCTGTTCTGCCATGGCCATTGGAGCACATTTTCTAAATTTTTAGAGGAGATGTCATCCTGATTCACAAATTGTTAATATAAGCCAATTAAATCTTGAAATTTGTTATAATGTTGTCCTTTGACAAGTATCCCCCTTAAGGGCTATTTTCTGTCACAAGCAGAAATTTGAGAAACACATAATATCTAAATTATTAGATATTATTATATTATACTAAATATTTAATACCTAAAGTCCTAATTTGCACTTTGTTTTTAGAGACAGGGTCTTGCTCTGTTGCCCAGACTGGAGTACAGTGGTGTCATCATGGCTCACTGCAGCCTTGACCTCCAGGGCTCAAGCAATCCTCTTACCTCAGTCTCCTGAGTAGCTAGAACTACAACTACAGGCATGTGCCACCACACCACACTAATGAAAAAAAAAAAAGTTTTGTAGAGATGGGGTCTCAGTCTGTTACCCAGGCCTCGAACTCCTGGGCTCAAGTGATCCACCTGCCTTGGCCTCCCAAAGTGCTGGGATTACAGGCCTGAGCCACTGCCCCACTTGCCTGGACCTAATTTGCACTTGAAAGCTCAGATTTGCTTACTAGCAACAAATACTGTGAGTTGTTTTCCTTAAAGTGACAGGCCTCCTTCATTCACTTTCAATAAAATTGTTGCTGAAATCCCAAGTCTGAATAATGACAGTTTGTCAACCATTATTTCAAGTAGAAACAGTGTTCCAGGAAAACGTGGCTATGCATCATATCATAACCATCATATTTCACTATGCAGGGAAGTGCTTTCTGCATACTTCTCACTTTGTCACACAAAATACTAAAAGGACATGTCCTAGAAGTTCAAGATCTAACAAAGTAAATATTCTATTATTTTATTAAAGGTATTTTTAAGTAATATTGGGATTTGTTTTTACTGTATGTACAGTGTGGTGCCTGCCTTGCTTCATGTTAAAGCAACAGCAGCTTTATCCTCAGGGCAAATGCCAACACAGTGACAAGGACAAAGCACTAGTATTATTTTCAAAATAGCACTGACTTTCTGGATCCCCTGGAAGAATCTCTGGGACTTTAAGGGCTTCCTAGACCATACTTTGAGAACTACTGTACCACTAGTCCGTCCACCCCATTGCTCCTTCAGCAATGCTTATTCATTGTTATATTTTCAGGGCACAGTCTTAGTGCACAAGGACTATTCTTTTTTTTTTTTTTTTTTTTTTTTTTTTTTTTTTTTGAGACAGAGGAGATGATCTCAGCTCGCTGCAACCTCCATCTCCTGGGTTCAAACAATTCTCGTGCCTCAGCCTCCCAGGAAGCTGGGATTACAGGCACATGCCACCACGCTTGGCTAATGTTTTTGCATTTTTAGTAGAGATGGGGTTTTACCATGTTGGCCAGGCTGGTCTTAAACTCCTGGACTCAAGTAATCCATCCATCTCAGCCTCCCAAAGTGCTGGGATTACAGGCGTGAGCCACCGTGCCCGACCGACTATTCAATAAATACAATTTCATGGATTGCAGACAGTGGCATCCTCACCAGATTACTGTACACCTCAGTTACGTACGTAATTCCTAATGAGGAGTAAAAAGATCCAGGAAGGTAAATTATCAGAGAGCAGAGTGATGAAGAGCCATGGATGTTTTTAAAATAAAATTGATTCAAAGAAAAAATGAGAATCACAAGAATGAGTTCACCTAGAAACGAAAAGACTTGAGGAGTCATCTGAGAAATTACAAGGTCAGATGGATGCCAGGAAACCCAGTTTCAATCTAAAGTTAAATAGAATGGGCCTGGAACTTCAACAGTCCCCTTCTGTATGGAGCCCACGGATTAAAAAGGAGAGGTCTATGTGACAAAATAGGGACCACACAGAGAAATGGGAATAAGGGGAAGAACACATGCACTAAATAGAGGAATGACATTTATAAGTACTGAAAGTATCTGTTTACTGTTTTAAATCCATAATTAAATTATGTAATATGATATATCCTCTGTAGCCCTACTAGATATATATATATATAATTGTTCCCTGAAATTTTCACACACTGAATCAGACCTTTTGCTCTCATCAAAATTGGACAGAAGAGACAGGGCGTTTATATATATATATAAAAAGACTAAAGGCAGTAAATAAGCCCAAGATGCAAGACTTCAAAGGAAAAAACTGTTTCATTTTGATCTCCAAGTAATGAGATACAGCCTAGTGAAGAAGGTGATAGTTCCCAGCCAGCTGAACAAACTCCCCAACTCTCCTAGAGGACATCACACATAGGCTGCTCCGATTCAACTGAGATTGCCCCTTAATAAACAGCAACAATCCTTTCCCACTACCACCCACAAAGATATCAAAAAGGCCTACCTTGCCAACATGAAGACAGCTGTTTGAACCACGAACTGGAGGCAAATTATCTTTCATTGCTGGAAATGTCTCGGTTTCATGAAAGTGCATTTTATCTTCTTCTTTTTTAATTTCCGATACCCAACTCTGAGAATAGAGAAAAAGGTAAATATATAGTTTGAAATAATTATAACCAAGCATAAGAAAGAACTATAGCTGACCCTTGAACAATGCAAGTTTGAACTGCATGGGTCTACTTATATGTGGATTTTTTTCAGTAAAAATATTGGAAAAATATTTGGAGATTTGTGACAGTTTGAAAAAACTCACAGATGAATTAGAAAGATCAAAAAATTAAGCTAAGTTAGGTATTTCATGAATGCATAAAATATATGTAGATACTAGCCTAGTTTATCATTTACTACAATAAAGTATACATAAGTTATAAAAAGTTAAAATTTATCAAAACTTACCCACACAAACACTTACAGACCATAAATAGCACCATTCACAGTAAAGAGAAATGTAAAAAAAAAAAGACATAAGGATGCAGTATTAAATCATAACTGCATAAAACTGACTGTATTACACACTACAATACATAATAATTTCACAGCCACCTCCTGTTGCTGCTGTTGTAAGCTTTAAGTTACAAGTATCTGCTTAAAATGCCTTGTGACACTAGTCATCTCTGCAGAAGCAGTTTGTCTCTAGTAAACTGCATCTTGTCATAAAAAGTGATCTCTCACAGTTCTCACATATTTTTATGATGTTTAGTGCAACACTGTAAACCTTAAATAACACCATGGGACCCATACGAAGTATCACTAGTGATGCTGGAAGTGCTCCCAAGAAGCAGAGAAAACACATGATATTACAAAAGAGAAAGTTGAATTGCTTGATACGTGCCAGAGATTAAGATCTGGCATAAGCTACAGTTGCAGTTGTCCACCATTTCAAAATAAATGAATCCAGAATAAGGACCACTGAAAAAGAAAGAAAGAAAAGAAAAAAGAGGGAGAGGAGAGGGAGAGGAAAGGGGGAGGGAAAGGGAGAGAGGAAGAGAGAGGGGGAGGGGGAGGGGGAAAGGAAGAGGGAGAAGAGGAGAGGAGAGGAGAGGGAAATTTATAAGGCCATCATTGCATCACTGCGGATACACCATCAGGTGCAAAGACTTTGCACTTCTTGTGAAATGCCTTTTTATCTTGTATTGAAAATGTAGCCTTCATGTGGGTGCAAGATTGATGTAAAGAAGACATTCCTGGCTGGACGTGGTGGCTCACTCCTGTAATGCCAGCACTTTGGAAGGCTGAAGCGGGCAGATCACTTGATGTCAGGAGTTCCAGACCAGCCTGGCCAACGTCTCTACTAAAAACACAAAATTAGCCAGGCGTGGTGGCGGGCGCCTGTAATCCTAGCTACTGGGGAGTCTGAGGCAGAAGAATTGCTTAAACCCAGGAGGCGGAGGTTGCAGTGAGCCGAGATGGCACCACTGCACCCCAGCCTGGGAGACAGAGCAAGACTCAGTCTCAAAAAAAAAAAAAAAAAAAGAGAAAAAGAAAGACATTCCTATAGATTCTAATATGATTCCAGAAAAAGCAAAGTCACTATATGACAACTTAAAGCAAAAGAAGATGATGAACCTATAAAGCTGAAGAATTGAATGCCAGCAAAGGATGGTTTGAATTTTAGAAAAAGGTTTGGCTTTTAAAATGTCAAGAGAACAGGAGAAGCAGCTTCTCCCAACCAAAAGGCAGCAGACAAGTTTCCAGGTGCCATTGAGAAAATCACTAAAGGGAAAGAATATCTGTCTGAGCAGGTTTTTAATGCAGACAAAAGTGCTGTATTCTAGGGAAAAAAAAAGTGCCACAAAGGATATTTATTAGTAAGGAACAGAAGCAAGCACCAGGATTTAAGGCAGGAAGGGAAAGGGAAACTCAACTATTTTGTGCAAACGCAGTTGGGTTTATGATCAGGACTGACTTTATCTGTAAAGCTGCTAACCCTCAAGCCTTGAGGAGAAAAGATAGATATCAGCTGCCAGTCTTTTGACTGTACAGCAAGAAGGCCTATTCAAGAACCCTTTTTCTGTATTGGTTCCATCAATGCTTTGTTCCTGAAGTCAGGATGTACCTTGCCACTAAGGGACTGTCTTCTGATGTTGGACAATGTCCCAGACCACCCAGAACCCCATGAGTTCAAGACCAAAGGGGTCAAAAAAAGACTAAAGGCAGTAAATAAGCCCAAGATGCAAGACTTCAAAGGAAAAAACTGTTTCATTTTGATCTCCAAGTAATGAGATACAGCCTAGTGAAGAAGGTGATAGTTCCCAGCCAGCTGAACAAACTCCCCAACTCTCCTAGAGGACATCTTACCCCAAAACAACATCTCTAATTCAACCTCTAGATCAGGGGGTCACAAAGATCTTTAAGAACTTTACTGCATGCCAGCCGGGCGCGGTGGCTCACGCCTGTAATCCCAACACTTTGGGAAGCCAAGGCGGGTGGATCACGAGATCAGGAAATTGAGACCATCCTGGCTAACATGGTGAAACCCCATCCCTACTAAAAATACAAAAAAAAAATTAGCCAGGCGTGGTGGCGGGCACTTACAGTCCCAGCTACTCGGGAGGCTGAGGCAGAAGAATGGGGTGAACCCGGGTGGCGGAGCTTGCAGTGAGCCACTGCACTCCAGGCTGGGTGACAGAGCAAGACTCCGTCTCAAAAAAAAAAAAAAAAAGAACTTCACTGCATGCCCTACTCTATGGAAAGGACTGTCAATACTACCGAAGAGAACCCTGATAGAACATCATGAACGTCTAGAAGGATTACACCATTGAAAATGCCATCATTATTATAGAAAAAGCCATTAAGCCAGGAGTGGTGGCACATGCACCTGTAGCCCCAGTTACTCTGGAGGCTGAGGCAGGAGGATCACTTGAGCCCAAGAGTTGTAGGCTGTACTGTGTGCTATGACCCTGCCTGTGAATAGCCATTGCATTCCAGCCCTGGAAACATGGCAAGATCCCATCTCTAAGAAAAAAAAAAAAAAGCCATGAAATAATAAATCCATGCTAGAAAAAAACTGTCCAGAGATTGTCCAGGATTTCATAGGATTTACAATAGAGCAAATCAAGGAAATCATAAAAGAGATTATGAATATGCCAAAAAAAAGTTGGGGGTGAAGTGTCTCAAGATATGGATGTTGGAGAAATTCAAGTGCTAACGCCACACCACAGTAATTAACAGAAGATGACTTCATGAAGGTAAGTGCTTCTGAACCAGTGCCAGACAATGAGAAGACACAGAAGAAGCAATGCCAGAAAATAAACTAACATTAGACAATCTGGCAGAAGGGCTCTGATTACTCAAGACTGTTTTTGACTTCTTTTACAACATCTATCCTCTGTGATATGGGGACTAAAACTAAAGCAAACAGTAGAAGAAGGATTGGTACCACATCGTAACATTTTTAGAGAAATGAAAAAGCAAAAGACAGAAATTATGATTGATTTCTATAAAGTTACACCAAGTACACCTCTCATGCCTCTCCTGCCTCTCCTTTCATCTCCTCCACCTCTTCCATCTCTGCTACCCTTGAGACAGCAAAACCAACCCCTCCTGTGCCTCCTCCTCCTCAACCTACTTAATGTGATGATGAGGAGGATGAAGACCTTTATGATGATCCACTTCCACTTAATGCATAGAAAATGTATCTTCTCTTCCTCAGGATTTTCCTAATAATATTTTCTTTTCTCTAGCTTACTTTATTGTAAGAATACAGTATATAATCTATATAACATACAAAATATATGTTAATCAACTGTTTATGTTATTGGTAAGGCTTTCAGTCAACAAAAGACTATCTGTAGTTAAGTTCTGGGGGAGTCAAAAGTTGTAAGTAGATTTTTGACTGTAAAGGGAGCCAGTGCCCCTAACTCCTTGTGTTGTTCAAGAGTCAACTATATTTATCATAGTTTCCTATGAGTCAATTTTTTAGACAATGTGATCTTGCCATCCTCACTATCTGGAACATACTTCATACCTTTTATTTTAAATTGTGGTAAATATGCATAACATAATAAAATTGGCCATCTTAACAGTTTTTAAGTCTACAGTTCAGTCTTGTTAAGTATATATACATTGTTGTTGCCCTTCCTACTTTTATTTATCTTGCAAGACCTTATTCATCATTCTTTTCAGCAAGATTTCCCAGAACTTCCTAGTTGGGCTAAAAGTGCTTCTCCTCCATAATACATTAGCATAAATATTTAAAAATCATCTATTGTTAGTCTCTCTTCTTACACTGTAAATTCCTTGAGGGCAGGGCCTATGTCTTAATTTCATCTTTGTGATTCAGTGTCTGACATATAGTAGGTTCTTAATGTTTATTAAATTGTCACAGGTGCCAGAAAAAAAAATTGAGTAAGATATTTATTATCCGTGAAATAGTATTACTTATTATTCAGAAAAGATGTATTGAGAGTTCTAATATTTGTTAGACACTCTTAAAAGCACTGGGATACAGCAAAAAAAAAAACAAAAAAAAACCCCCAAAACTATATTATCTGTCCTATCTGTATATAGAAGGCAGGGAGGGTGAAAAAGGGCAAAGAGGAGAAATATGAGAAGAAAAAGAAAAGCAATAAGGTTAGAGTGGTAAAAGATAAGAGGAAGATTTATAGAGGAGGAAGGGAGCAAGAAAGAATGGAGAAAAGGGGACAAGTGACAAAGTATGAAAGAAAGGCAAGTGAAAAGGAGACTAACTTGTGAAGTGACCAACAGGAGTTCTAGACCAGCCTGGGCAACATATCAAGACCCATGTCTCTACAAAAAAAATTAGCTGAGTGTGGTGGTGAATGCCTATAATCCCAGCTACTTGGGAGAATAAGGAGGATCACTTGAGCCCAAGAGTTCAAGGCTGCAGCGAGCTATTATTGTGCCACTGCACTCCAGCCTGGGTGACAGAGCAAGACCCCATCTCCAAAAAAAAAAAAACAGTGGTCAAGAAGAGCAAAGACACACAACGGGGAAAAACATAGGCTCTTCAACTAAAATCAAGCTGTCTAAATCCTGAAAACAAGGCCAAAAAGTCTGGACATAAAGTGCTATTTTTGACTGGTAGATTAATTACCATATTTTTGAGCTCAAGCCAATAAAATGAGAAGGCTGAAAGTTTAAAAAGCAGCATTATAAGTTACAGAATGCATATACCTCGACATTGTTTTTAGATGTTTTAAAATTGTTTTTAACCCCAGAAAAATATAAATAAAATAAACAAAAAAACTGGTTCTCCAGAATCTGTGAGATACATATATTTTATATATATATATGCACACACACACACATATATACACATACACACACACACACACACACATATATATTTTTTTTTGTTTGTTTGTTTATTTTAGGCAGAGTCTAGTTCTGACTCCCAGGCTGGAGTACAATGGTGCCATCTTTGCTCACTACAACCTCCACCTCCTGGGTTCAACTGATTCTCATGCCTCAGCCTCCTGAGTAGCTGGGATTACAGGCATGCACCACCACACCTGGCTGATTGTTTGTGTTTTTAGTAGAGACAGGGTTCCACCATGTTGGCCAGGGTGGTCTCGAACTCCTGACCTTAGGTGATCTGCCCTCCTCGGCCTCCCAAACTGCTGGGATTACAGGCATGAGCCACTCATGCCCAGCCAAAAAATAATTTCTTAAGCAAAATGAAACTGAAGAAACTCTGAGAAAATATAAGTAAATATGTATCTGGTGGAGAGAAAACCTTCCTAACTATAAAAGCTGATGAAAAGATCTTAAAGAATAAAATTAAGAGGATAGCATAAAATTTTTAAAAAATAAAAAACACCACACACAACATTTAAAAGGTAAACAACAAGCTAGAGGAAAATTTACAATATACAGTACAGAACTCTTACAAAACAATGAGAAATACATTAATAGAAAAAATGCAAAAATTAGCTGGGCGCGGTGGCATGTGCCTGTAATCCCAACTACTTGGGAGGCTGAGGTAGGAGAATCACCTGAACCAGGGAGGCACAGGACAGTGATTATTGAAAGAAAGGGGAACAAATGAGGTAAGCCCTATATTTGCTCCAACTCACTGTCTGCAGTTTCCAGGCTGCAGCACAGTAAAAGTACCCAAACAGAACCCTGTGGTCTTGCTGAATTCAGCAGACAAAGTTTGGATGTTAGGGAGACCAAGACTATGAGGTTTCAGGGGAAAAAATATCAGAGAGGAGGAAGCTGTACAGAAAGAGAGCTCTAAAGATAACCTGAACAGCCTTGTATCTATTTGAAAAATTGAATTCACAGTTAAAATCTTTCCTACAAAGAAAACCCCAGGCCTATACAGTGTCAACAGTGAATTGAAAACATTTAAGAAAGAAATAATACCAATTACATACCAACTTTTTTAGAAAACAGAAGAGGAGACAATACTTCTCAACTCCTTCTATGAGGCCAGCATTACTCTGCTACCAAAACCAGGCAATGGCATTACAGGAAAATAAAACTATTGACCAATATCTCTCATGATCATAGACACAAAAACCCTTCACAGAATTTTAGCAAATCAAATCCAGGAATATATTTGTAAAAGATATATCATGACCAAGTAGAGTTTATCCTGGAATGTAAGGTTGGTATAATATTTGAAAACAATCTACATAATTTACCTTATTAACAGACTACAAAGAAAATCATCTGTTCATATCAATAAATGCAGAAAAACCATTTCACAAAATTTAAAACCCATTCATGATAAAAATTCTCATCAAACAAGGAACAGAAGAAAACTTCAACTTGATAAAGGGCATCTACACAAAATTTAAAGCTCACATTATATTTCATAGTGAAAGTCAAAATGATTTCCCTGTAAGACTGGGAAATAGGCAAGGATATCTGCTCTTACCGCTTCTACTAAACTGGAGGTTCTAGCCAGTTCGATAAGGCAAGTAAAAAAAATAAATAAATAAATGGCAGACTGGAAAAGAAGCAAATCTCTCATTTTTCACAGATGGCATGATCCTGCAGGTAGAAAATCCAATGAATCTACAAAAACATTCCTAGAACTAATCCATGAATTTAACAAAATTGCAGGATATGAAGTCAATATGAAAAAGCAATTAGATAAATATAAACTTGTACAATTAAAAATTGAAATTAAAATTAGGTATCTGGAGTAGTCAAACTTACAGGAACAGCAATAGAATGGTGGTTGCTAGAGGATAGGGGAGTGGGGAAAATGGGGAGTTGTTTAATGAGTATAGCGTTTGTTTTGCAGGATGAAAAAGTTCTGAAGAGTGGTTGTACAACCATGTGAACATGCTTAACACTACTGAACTGTACACTTAAAACTGGTAAAGATAATACATTTCATGTAATATGTATTTCACTATAATGAAAAAAACAAACTTTCATAACTGAGGTGACAGGATGAGCAAAACATTGAAATTACAAAAATATTAACATTTATAATAGCATGAGCTACATGTAATGCTTAGGAATAAGTTTAGCAAAACTATGCAAGAACTATATACTGAAAACTATAAGACATTGCTGTAAAAAAAATATTGAAGACTTAAATGAATGGAGAAATATACAATGTTCATGGATCTGAAACCTCAGTATTAAGATGTCAGTTCTTCCAAAATTGATCCATAAATTCAACACAATCCCAATTCAAACACAAGCAAGTTATTTTATAATAAGCAAAAGACCTAAAATAGCCAAAACAACTTTTAAAAAGAACAAAGGTGGAAGACTTGCACTAACTCCAGCCTCTTTTTTTTTTTCAGCCTTTTATTACAGTAAAATTTCAAGAGTTACTGTAAAACTATTGCAATCAAGACAAGAAGGTAATAAAGATGGACATTTAATATAATGAAACATGCTACTGTGGACAGACTGCCTATGGGGTAGCCTTGCTTATCAAGGAGCATTAAATAAATAAATAAATATAAAAATTAAAATAATGAAACAGAATTGAGGGAGTCAGAAATAGACGCGCACATAAGATCAATTGATTCTTTTTTTTTTGAGACAGTCTTGCTCTGTTGTCTAGACTGGAGTTCAGTGGCACCATCTCAGCTCACTGCAACCTCTGCCTCCTGGGTTCAAGCAATTCTTGTGCCTCAGCCTCCTGAATAGCTGGGACTACAGGCACATGCCACCATGCTCAGCTAATTTTTGGTATTTAGTAGAGATGGGGTTTTGCCACGTTGGCCAGGCTGGTCTTGAACTCCTGATCTCAGGTGATCCACCCACCTCAGCCTCCCAAAGTCCTGGATTACAGGCGTGAGCCACTGTGCTCAACCCAGTTGATTTTTTTTAAAAAGATTTTTTAGAGATGAGGTCTTGCTGTGTTGTCCAGCCTAGAGTTAAACAGCTATTCACAGGCTTGGTAATAGTGCACCATAGCCTAAAACTCCTGGGCTCAAGTGATCTCCTTGTCTCAGCCTCCACAGAAACTGGGACTACAGGCATGCACCACCACACCCAGCTTTGGTCAACTGAGTTTTGACAATGGTACCAAGAAATTTAAAGATAATATTTTATTAAACGGTGCTTGAATACTTTTTGTTCAAACACCAATACGAAAATTAAAACTGCTTATAGACCTAGATATAAGAATTAAAACTAAAAAAAAAAAAAAAGAATTAAAACTATAAACTTTCTAGGAGAAAAATTAGAGGTCCTGGATTAAATAAAGATTTCTTAGATAAAACACAAAAGCCCAAACAATAAAGAAAAGATTTCATCAAAAGTTAAAACTTGTACTCTTCCAAAGATACTGTTAAAAAAAAATGAAAAGAGGCTGGGTGTGGCGGCTCACACCTGTAATCCCAGCACTTTGGGAGGCCAAGACGGGCAGATCACCTGAGGTTGGGAGTTTGAGACCAGCCTGACCAACATGGAAAAACTCCATCGCTACTAAAAATACAAAATTAGCCGGGCGTGGTGGCACACGCCTGTAATCCCAGCTACTCAGGAAGCTGAGGCAGGAGAATTGCTTGAACCTGGGAGGCAGAGGTTGCGATGATCTGAGATTGCGCCATTGCACTCCAGCCTGGGCAACAAGAGCAAAACTCTGTCTCAAAATAAATAAATAAATAAATAAAATAAAAGATGGCTGGGCATGGTGGCTCATGCCAGTAATCCCAGCACTTTGAGGGGCCAAAGCAGCCCAGGTATTCAAGACTAGCCTGGACAACATAGTGAAGCCCTGTCTCTACAAACAATTAAAAAAAAAAAAAAAAAAAGCCAAGCATGGTGGTGCACACCTGTGGTCCCAGCTACTCTGTAGGCTGAAGTGGGAGAATTGCTTGAGTCTGGGAGATCAAGGCTGCAGTGAGTCATGATGGTATCACTGCACTCCAGCCTGGGCAACAGAGCAATGTATCTGATAAAGAACAAGTACTTCGTAACTCAATAAGAACACAATGCAATTTTGTTTTTTAATGGGCAAAGGATGTAAAGACACTTCACAATAGAAGTTACATGAAAAGACACTCAATGTCATTAGTCATTAGAGATATGCAAATTAAAACCACAATGAGATACCTGGTAGAGTGGCTAAAACTAACAAAACTGACAATACTATGTGCTGACCAGGATATAAAGCAGGTGGAAATTTTATGTATTGCTGTCAGGATTGCACAATGGTACAGCCACTTTGGAAAACATTTTGGCAGTTGAAACATAGTATATTTAGGGCTCAGTATTATCTAGGTTTTAGGCATCCACTGGGGGTCTTATCAAAGGTAAGTGGGTAAACAAACTGTAGGATATTCATACAATTCAGTACTACTCAGCAACTCAGAGGAATGAACTATAGACACAAGCAACCACATAGATGAATCTCAGAAGCATTATGTAAGTGAAAGAAGACACACAGGAACGACAACATACTGTATGATTACATTTATACACAAGTCTAGAAAAGGCAAAACTATGCTGACAGTTCAGTGGTTGCCAAAGCCCAGGCAGTGGGGTCTGCACTGACCACAAATGGGCAAGAGAAAAGTTTTAGTGGTGATGGAAATGTTCGGTATCATATACATTTGTCAAAACTCAGTGAAATGTACACTATAAAGGTGGTAATTTTTATGGAATATAAGTTTTACCTCAATAAAGCTGATTAAAAGAAATCTATAAATATTTAAGAAATTTAAGTGACAGATCCATGAAAGATAACTCAACTTTACTAGTAATCAAAAAATATACTACAATAGTCCTCCCCTTATCTGTAATTTTGCCTTCTGTGGTTTCAGTTACCCATAGTCAATTGCAGTCCAAAAATAGGTGAGTACAATACAGTAAGATATTTGGAGAGAAAGAGAGCTCATATACACATAACTCTTACAACAGTATGTTGTTATAATTGTTCTGTTTTTTTAGTTATTGTTCATCTTTTACTGTGCCTAATTTATAAGTTAAATTTTATCATAGACATGCATATAGAGGAAAAAACATGGTATATTTAGGCTTCAGTACTATCTGCAGTTTTAGGCATCTACTGGGGGTCTTGGAAAGTATGCCCCAAAGATAAGAAGGGACTATGGTACTACCATTTTTTCAACTATTTAATTGACTAAAAATGATTACAGTATCCAATAAAGAGTACCTAAAAATGGGCATTTTTTTTTTTTAAATAAAGAAACCAGGTCTCTCTGTATTGTCTAGGCTGGCCCCAAACTCTTGGGTTCAAGCAATCCTCCCTGAGTAACTGGGACTATAGGCACACACCACTGCACCTGGCTTGGGCATTCTTATACACTGTTGGGGTTGATGTATGAAGGTACAACTTTTCTGAGAACATACGTTTGAAAAGCCTTAAAAACATTCAAACCCTTTGATCAAACAATTTAAATTTTTTCTCTCTCTCTTGCTTTTTGTTGTTAGACAGGGTCTCACTCTGTCACCCAGGCCAGAGTGCAATGACACCATCACAGCTCACGGCAGCCTCAATCTCTCAGGATAAAGCGATCCTCCTGTCTCAGCCTCCTGAATGGCTGGGACTACAGGCACATGTCACCATGTCCAGCTAAGTTTTGTATTTTTGTAGAGACAGCTCTGACTATGTTGCCCAGCCTGGTCTCCTGGCCTGAAGTGATCCTTCTGACTCAGCCGCCCAAAGTACTGGGATGACAGGTGGTGTGAGCAACCACACCTGACCAAGCAATTTGAATTCTAATAATTTATCCTGAGGAAATAATCAGGGAGGTGCAAAAAATAGGCCAGGCATGGTGGCTCATGCCTGTAATCCCAGCACTTTGGGAGGCCGAGGTGGGCGGATCACCTGAGATCAGGAGTTCGAGAAGTCTGGCCAACATGGTGAAACCCCATCTCTACTAAAAATACAAAAATTAGCCAGGCATGGTGGCATGTGCCTGTAATCCCAGCTACTGGGGAGGCTAAGGCAGGAGAATCATTTGAACCTGGGAGGCAGAGGTTGCAGTGAGCCGAGGTCACACCACTGCACTCCAGCCTAGGCGACAAAGCGAGACTCCATCTCAAAAAAAAAAAAAAAAAAAAAATTACAAATAAACATGTTTATTCAGCACTATTTATTGAAGATGATTAAATTATAGGTTTTTTAATAGGATGGAATATTATTCAGCTAATTTAAATGCACACATGTATGGACGTGCACACATGTATGGACGTGCACACACACACAAATTCGCAATGTTCCCCTGGGTGTAAAAAGCGACCAATCCTGCCTAATTGACACTAGAAGCCCTTTACGGACAAACAAGAAGCCTAGGATTTCAGATAAGTAAACACATATACAATGTCTCAACAATATCTGTGGAAAATTGGTATTACTCTATACCTTTATATCATCATCAATTTTTTCCCATTCTTCAGCTGTAAAACTGGCTGCTGTTGCTGCTGGTTTATCTTTCCTCAAAGCTCTACTTTCAGGGGCCAAGGCTTCAAGGTGCTTTTCACAAAATTCTGTAAGTTCAGGATAATATCCTTCCTCGCCAGACCTTAAAAAGAAATAAATAAGTTTTAGAGTTAGCACCTTATTTAGGATCATCTAGACCAGTGGTTTGCAGGCTGGGTTCCATGGAGCCCTAACGTTCTGTGGAGATCTCAAGGGCTGCTTCCCAGTCTCTTTCCTCAACCCGTACAGTCTCAATTTTTACCCATTAATCTACGGAACGATACAATGAAGAAAAAAAAGGAACTCCAAAGGAACCAATTTTCATCATACACTTTAAAAATTGGATAAGGGTGAGTGGGGCGGGGTGGTCCCCAGCACCGTGGAGGCAGTGGGGCTGCTCTGCGGAGTTGGCGTGGGTTCTGGGTTCATCCCGGCACCACCACGTGAATGGGTTCCTTTAAGATCACTCTGAGGTCTGGCCCGCGGCTGGCATAAAAAGTACTCTGTTCCTGAAAGTACACCTTTCACAGCAGTCTTATAGTTTGCAACAGAAGAATTTCAGAATTTCAAGTTCCTGCTCCAAGAAGTGCAATTATTATCAATGATGGAATATTAATAAATCCCGTACAGATTGCTGGAAATGTTTTTCTAAAACATGGTTCAGAACTGCGAATTATTCCTAGAGTCGTGATGGAAGTTGTTAATACTGGCTGCTTGGAACATACAATTACCTTTCAAAATAAATATTGGTATTTTTTGTTGCCGTAAAATTGAAATCAGGCATTTAACGCACGATGAAAACACCAAGAGTCAATGAATAATAAGACTCATCTGTCCCTTTTTGTTGTCTGTACTCTTCATGTGAAGAGGGAATGCATATGAATTAAGCGTAATAGTGTCACAGAACATTGCTACCTCACACACAAACAGGTAGTTCATTTGGGGTAAATGGATTATCCAACTATTTTATAACTGGGCATTTCTGATAATTTTTTGGAAAACATTTGAAACATTAAAATTTACTGAATCTTACATATTTGTCTGAGTTAAAAATATAAAAAGAATTATGGATCATGGATGGCAATTTGTTTGATAGCATCTGGTTTGCAGACTCATAGTTTGATTTTTAATTAAATATATAGCTTATGATGAAGTCAATAAACATATCAATGAATAGTTAACTATATTAAATTTTTATCAGGCTGGGCGCTGTGGCTCAGGCCTGTATTCCCAGCACTTTGGGAGGCCGAGGCAGGCGGATCACTCGAGGTCAGGAGTTCGAGAACAGCCTGGCCAACATGGCGAAACGGACTCTCTACTAAAAGTACAAAAATTAGCCAGGCAAGGCAGCGAGCGCCTGTAATCCTAGCTACGTGGGAGGCTGAGGCAGGAGAATCGCTTGACCCAGAAGGCAGAGGTTGCAGTGAGCCAAGATCACGCCACTATACTCCAGTCTGGGTGACAGGGAGAGACTCTGTCCCAAAAAAAAAAAAAAAAAAAAAATTGTAATTTACTTTTTTTTAAGTTTCAAATCTCATGTATCATATAAATTTCAGTTTAATACCAACCAAAGAAACAAAACTTTAGCAAAAATGGAATGATATTTTCTCTTCAACATATGTATGTTCATATGTTCATTTTGTACATGATATTAAACTCATAAAGTCAGTATTAGAGACTGGCAGAAAGATAATTTGGACTTCCTTTTCAACAAGGATTTTCTGTTCATAGTTAAATTTTTTTTTTCAAAGAGGTAGGAAGAAAATGGCAGATAAACAGCTTAAACAAAACACCCTGAAATTCAACCACTCAAGGAACAGAATTCTTTCCTTAGAGAGTTAAATGGAGACATCTGTTCCTTTTATTTTAAGGAAAATCAGTCTTTTCCCATTCTTTTGTAGGTCTGTTCATTCTTACATTTCTAGAAAAATATAAATAAATTTCATTTCCCACTTTGGGAGGCCGAGGCGGGCGGATCACAAGGTCAGGAGATCGAGACCACGGTGAAACCCCGTCTCTACTAAAAATACAAAAAATTAGCCGGGCGAGGTTGTGGGCGCCTGTAGTCCCAGCTACTCGGGAGGCTGAGCCGGGAGAATGGCTGGAACCCGGGAGGCAGAGCTTGCAGTGAACCGAGATCGGGCCACTGCACTCCAGCCTGGGCGACAGAGCGAGACTCCGTCTCAAAAAAAAAAAAAAAAAAAAAAAAAAAAATTTCATTTCCAAATTAAATTTTGAAAAACAATTCCAAGTTCAATATATTATCACTGAATTAGGCTATTCATAGAATTTCTTGGAACCAACATTATTATAACTGTAGCTTTCCAACTGTTTCATCCAATAAACTTTTCATTTTTATTTATCCGTCCTTGACCAAGTATACATGATAATATTCTGCTAAAAAAGGGAAAACAGTTGATATTACTGATTTTTCACTTTCCATCAGCGTCTGGCTGGGGACCAAGAGGGAAGACAGGAAGCTAAAGGTGATGAAAGAGAAAAAGGAAAGAACCCAGCGATAAGGAATAGGGATAGAGGAAATAAAGAACCACCACAGAGCAAAAGGAATTCTAGATTCCTGGAAAGTAGCTCATGCTCCACAAGTGTCTTCTGCAATAGAACTCTGGTCTCTAAATGAAAATAGCTCAAGAGATCCAAAGAGGCCCCAGCACTTTGGGAGGCCAAAGCAGGAGGATTGCTCAAGTCCAGGAGTTTGATATTAGCCTCGACAACATAGTGAGATCCAGTCTTAAAAAAAAAAACACAAAAAAAAAAAAAGAAGAAAGAAAGAAAGAGAGAGAGAGAGAAAGAGAGGAAGGAAGGAAGGAAGGAAGGAGGGAGGGAGGGAGGGAAGGAAGGAAGGAAGGAAGGAAGGAAGGAAGGAAGGAAGGAAGGAAGGAAGGAAGGAAGAAAAAAAGAAAAGAAATCCAAAAGAGGTGTCACAGGTTGGTACTCCTCAGGACAGTGTTCTTGAAGTGGGGTCCTTGAACACCTGCATATCAATCAGCCAGCTCCACTGGTAAATCATATGTTCCCTGGCCCTACCCCAGATTTTTTGAAGCAGAATTGCTGGGAATAGGGTCCTCAAATATGCATTTTTAACAATCACATTTGATGTATATTCAGTGGGACAGTCACTAGGATGGGGCTGTACCCTGAAAAGGTCCTGATTCCCTGCCTTCTGGTATTACCTTCAGGCCTCCCCGCCACCCTCCATGTGATCAGCGTGTGGTGGGTCACCCTCCTTTGTTGTCAGGTGATATGAAGTGGGAAAGTGCCACCAGCCTAGGTTGGTGAGATAAGCTTATCTCCTAATAGCTTTTTTTTTTTTTTTTTAATTTTTTGAGAGTCACCCAGGCTGGAGTGCAGTGGCACAACCAGGGATCACTATAGCCTCCAAGGCCAAAGCAATCCTCCCACCTCAGCCTTCTGAGTAGCTGGGATTACAGGTCGAGATAATTTTTGTATTTTTTGTAGAGACAGGATTTTACCCTGTTGCTCAGGCTGGTCTTGAACTCCTGAGCTCAAATGATCCACCTGCTTCGGCCTCCCAAAAAGCTAGTGTTGCAGGCATGAGCCATCACACCCCACCCTAATGGCTGCTTTCACAGCTACTTTACCTTCTCCTAGAAAATGTAGAGAAGCCAAGAAAAATGCCCTCCTGGATACTAATTAGCCTAAGTATCATGCTGGCAGTAGACCTAGGTGAAACTCTCCAAACTAACCATAGGATCAAAACCACTATTTTGGGACCTACCATGCATGGGCAAAAACAACAATCTCAATATTTGAGAATTTTCTTCAGTATTTCTTGTGGGCGGCAAGCCACCCAGGTGCTGAGGCAAGAGACCGACGGCACGAGCTGTTCCAGTGTAATAAAATATATAAAATAAAAATAGTTATACTAGATATAGATCATAGATATGATTGTATATGAATATCATTAATCATTAGTTTGTAGCAATTACTCTTTATTCCAATATTATAATACTCCTCACTTTACAATCATAACCTAGGAAAAACCAGGCCATACAGAGATTGGAGCTGAGGGGACATAGTGAGAAGTGACCAGAAGACAAGAGTGCGAGCCTTCTGTTATGCCCTGGCAGGGCCGCCAGAGGGCTCTTTGCTCTAGCGGTAATGCCAGCGTCTGGGAAGATGCCTGTTGCCAAGCGGACTGTGGTCTAGCGGTAGCGTCAGTGTCAAGGAAAAACACCCGATACTTAGCAGACCGGGAAAGGGAGTCTCCCTTTCCCCAGGGGAGTTTAGAGAAGACTCTACTCCTCCACCTCTTGTGGAGGGCACCTCTTGTGGAGGGCCTGACATCAGTTATCCGGAGGCCTAACCATCTCCCTGTAATGCTGTGCTTCAGTGGTCACGCTCCTAGTCCGCCTTCATGTTCCGTCCTGTACACCTGGCTCTGCCTTTTAGATAGCAGTAGCAAATTAGTGAAAGTACTAAAAGTCTCTGATATGCAGAAATAAAGACGTAAGCTGTCTCTCTCTCTCCCATCCCTTTCTCTGTCTCAGCTGCCAGGCAGGGAAAGGCCCCCTGTCCAGTGGACATGTGACCCACGTGACCTTACCTATCATTGGAGATGGCTCACACTCCTTACCCTGCCCCTTTGTCTTGTATCTAATAAATATCAGTGCAGCCTGGCATTCGGGGCCACTACTGGTCTCTGCGTCTTGGTGGTAGTGGTCCCCCGGGCCCAGCTGCCTTTTCTTTTATCTCTTTGTCTTGTGTCTTTATTTCTACAATCTCTCGTCTCCGCACACGGGGAGAAAAACCCACTGACCCTGTGGGGCTGGACCCTACAATTTCTAACGTAGCTTTTACCTTTAGAAGGCAACAACAGGATAATTAAAACGGTCATACTAAAACATGAAATGATTTTAAATGCTTACCTGAGCACGCAAAGAATTTTTTCCAGATGTTTAACATCTGAACATTTTTCAATGTATTTGAAATCCAGATGTTCAATGGGAATTTTAAATGTTTTTGTTGTTCCAAAGCCCCACAATGATGGATAATCTTTGGTGGTCATAGCTGAAATACAATATTTAAAAGTTATTAATCTAATGTATAAATAATACTCAATTTGGATAGTAGTAACCATGTAGGTACTTGTTTGTATTTTTTGAAGTTTTTAAATTTTTTTGTGGAGACAGGGTCTCCCTATGTTGCCCAGGCTGGTCTCTAACTTCTGGCCTCAAGCAATCCTCCTGCTTCAGGCTCCCAAAGTGCTGGCATTACAAGCATGAGCCATTGTACCTGTCCCACCTAGGTGTTCCTGGACCAAACTGAGGGTTGGCCTGCTAGTTTTTGTGGCCCAATAATGAGATGCAGATGAATTGAGGAGGAAGAGAGTATTTATTTCTGCAACTGGTTACAGGGAGAAGGCCTGGAAATTATCGCCAGACCAACTCAAAATTACAAAGTTTTCCAGAGCTTATATACCTTCTAAGCTATATGTCCATGTGTAAGTGTGCATTCATCTAAAGACATAAGTGATTAACTTCTTTTAATGTATAACTAAGGTCTGAGTCCTGAAGACCTTCCTCTGGGGTCTCAGTAAATTTACTTAATTTAAATGAGTCCAGGTGCTGGGGCGATTACCCTTATCTTGTCTCCTGCTAAATTACGGAGGTTTGGGGAGTTCCTTCAGACCCCCCATAAACTTATTTGTGGAGGTCTGGGGAGTTTCTTCAGACCCACAGTAAAACTTGTTTAATCCTAAATGGGTCCTGTTAAAAATTCCTTTGCTATTTTGTCATGCTTTAAGGCCCAGGGAAGGCCTAGGCAAAACTCTTGGTGGGCTTTTGTTACATCCTAGCCTTTGTCTAAGGGCACTGGCTTTTAATATTTAACTTAACCCCTCAGTCAGTACTGAAACCGTTGTTATGGAGGCCTGTGTTAGTGAGACCTGGCCTGCCACATAGGTACTTCTGTATAAAAGGAGGTGGAGTGTTTTGTTTGTTTTTGTTTTTGAGATGGTGTCACTCTGTCACCCAGGCTGAAATGCAGTGGTGCAATCGTGGGCCACTGCAGCCTGACCTTCTGGACTCGGTGATCCTTCCACCTCAGACTCCTGAGTAGCTGGGACTACAGGCACGTGCCACCACTCCCAGCTAATTTCTGTTAGATTTTTTTGTAGAGATGGGGTTTCACCATGTTCCCCAGGCTCGTCTCGAACTCCTGGGCTCAAGTGGTCCTCCTGCCTTGGCCTCCCAAAGTGCTGGGATTACAGGTGTCAGCCATCACACCCAGCCCTTCTAGGTACTTCTGTAGGAAAAGAAGGTAGAGGGTTTTTTCCATGGAGGAAGTCTACTAATTTTGAATTCTCTGTCCCTGATAACAACAGTTAACATTTATGGAGTTAAATTACTATGGGCCATACATGGATTACCTCACTTAATCTTTACTTAAGCAAAGCTGGAATACAATGACAGAGGAGGTCGTGGTGCCAAAACTGCTTTTTAAGATTTTTTTAATGTTAATTTTGAATGACCTTCTGCTAGTTTAGCTGTCTGTTAACATCCCATTCTTTGTGATTCACTACAAACATAAATAATAACATCCTTTCTGTAACTTGCCTTAACACAATCCTTTTTCCCACCCCCTGCCTCCTTCTTCTCCCCGCCACACAATGAACTATGTTCTAAGGGCACTAAGGGCACTCTGTACATACCTCTCTCTCTCTCTTTTTTTTTTTATTTTTTTTTTTGAGATAGAGTCTTGCTCTGTCACCCAGGCTGGAGTGCAGTGACACAATCCCGGCTTACTGCCACCTCCTCCTCCTGGGTTCAAGCGATTCTCCTGCTTCAGCCTCTCCAGTAGCTGGCATTACAGGTGTGGGCCACCACGCCCAACTAATTTTTGTATTTTTAGTAGAGATAGGTGGTCTTGAACTCTTGACCTCAAGTGATCTGCCTGCCTTGGCCTCCCAAAGTGCTGGGATCACAGGCGTGAGCCACCGTGCCGGGCTCTGTACTTACCTCTCTCAGCGCACATATTTGAATTATGTTTATTTGCCTTCCCTTCTAGATTGTGAAAGAGCTTACTTTATTTATCCTCATAGCTCCAGGGCTAACATAATAAGTAGTGCCTATACCCCTTCAGAAACATTCACTAAATTTAATTGAATTGGGAATAAGGAGGCCTTGGAGAAGTTCACTTTAAAGATACTGCTGCTAATGATAATGATAATAATAATAGCAACAAATATATAGTTATTAATGTATGCTAGGCACCATTCTCAGTACTTTACATATATTACTTCATTTAATCCCTCAATTACTGTATCAGGTAGATTTTATTTTAAGTGACATTAGTAATAACAGTTAACATTTATGGAGCTAAATTACCATGTGCCATAGATGATCTCACCTAATCTTCAAAACCTCTCTCATAAAGGATATTAATAATTATTCCTATTTTATAAATGAGCAAGTCGACAAGTGAACTAAGGATAAGAGTCTCAGTAGGCTAACTACAGAGCCTACATACTTAACCACTGTACCAGTGATTTTCAAACGGCAGGTAGCAACCCATAAATAAATTTAGTGAGTTGCAATTAACATTGTTTTATAATGAGATGGAATACAATAAAAAATGGACTACCTGACATATAATATTAAAGTAAATATTGCTTTATAAAAACTTTTACTTCATGTCTACATAAATGGAAATTATGTGTATATATAAATGCAAGAGGTTATCAAGTAAACTATATTTCTTATTGTGGGTCACTGTCAAAGGTTAAAAAAAAACCCACTGTACTTCGGCAATAATTTTAAAAACAAGAAGTAGCAACGGGTCTAATTCATAGAAATATTTCTTTCAACCCTCTGGGAGTCTGTTCATATATCAGACCTCTGCAGAAAAGGATGACACTGTCCACTTCTCCAAATTCCTGCCGGCTTTGACTTAGGTATAAGATATAGACGACAGTTCTTAGGCTTCAGGATGAGACCTAGCTGATAAATTAGATGTGGCTTGCACCCCATACTTGCAGGGCCTATTGATGAATGGCTCCCATGACAAGGATAACCTTAAGGGTAGAAGTTACAGGAAAGCAAGATGAAGAACTTGTAAATTATTAATGCTGCCCAGAACAGAATGGGTTGCCTTAGGAGGATTTTTCCAAAGAATGGGGGATCTATGGTGGGAGAGATGTAAGCATCTAATGGGATTAAAATAGATTACCTTGAATTGAAGGTATTTTGCAACCCCTGAGATTTTATGATTTCAATAAAATGTGATTAAAAACACATGAAATGATAGAGCCATCTCTTACCTAATCAAATGAATTTCATTCTGAACACCGTTTTAACATTTCTGAGAATTTTTTTTTAAAGACTAATCAAGCGCAGTAGTGAGAAGGGGAGAAAGAGTACAACAAGGAGTTGGATCTATAACTGAACAATTAAGTGAGAGAATTCACTACCTTTGGACCAAGTCTCTCTGAGAATCCTTTTTGAAAACTACCTTTTTTTTTTTCTTTTCTTTCTGTAGGATACACCTCAAGACTACTGAATATCCATCTCAAGTTCCAAAAACCAAGTTATACAATACTTTAGAACTCTTCCACCTCTGTTCGCAAAGTCTGTCTCTGATTGGGAAAACCTTCGGTCCCAGCTGGATTTACAGCTTAGTAATACCTCCAGTTCAAACTGCTGGGGCCTGCTAACGCGAAAAGCTGGGTCTCTCCCACCGAGGCACTCTCTTTCCTGCATCCACAGGGCCGAGCGCCCCCTGCAGTCGGGGACCGAAAAGAAACGGCATCCTCCCGCCGTGGCAACGGTTTCTATGTACAGCGGAGCCAGGACCCGCCGGGAGCGGGGAGCCCTACGGCCCAGCCGCAACGGTCTCAGTTGGCTCCCCAGTCCCTGGCTTGGGTCACCAGGGCTGACTGCGATAGTGGACCCGGGAACTCCAGCGTTGCCACCGCGCCCCGACACCCGCCACCGTCCCCCGCGGCCTGGAAAGCCCCGTGTGTTCCCCGGCCCTGAAGGACGTCCACCCCATGGCTCCCTCTCCCTCGCGGCCCACCGCCCCTTCGCCTCCCCGCCTCGACCTCTCACCCCTGCTCCGGGAAGTAAGGACTGAGATGCGACAGGTCCTCTATTCCCGGCCGGCAGGTACACACAGGCACTCACCTGGTTCTCAGCGCGCCGCCTCGGAGAGGTCGCGGCCGCCGCACCGACTCTGGCTGCGCTGCAGGTGCTGAGGGAGGGGCTGGTCGCCCGGCCCGAGACAAAGGCGACAGGCTGACGGCCGGGGCGGGGACTAGGCCTCTGCCACGCCCCGACCCGCCGTCCGGCAGATCTGCCCACCGGCCCCATGTTCACCTTCCCCGCCTTCACTGGCAGAGGGCCATTTGGGCATAAGACTTGGTGTGAGATGTCCCCTTGCTCTCGTTTGAGTTTCAATTTGTTGTAGAGAGTTAAAACGCTGGAATCGGCTGGGCCCAGAGGGCTCAGGCCTGTAATCCTAGCACTTTGGGAGGCCGAGGCAGGAGGATGGCTTGAGGCCAGGAGTTCGAGACCAGTGGGGGCAACACAGTGAGAGCCTGCCTCTACAATATATATATGAATATATATAAAATATATAAATATTTTATTTATATAAATAATTTTTTAAATTTTTTATTGTATTCATGTATTTAATTTTTTGGAGACAGAGTCTCGCTCTGTTGCCCAGGCTGGAGTGCAGTGTCGTGATCTTGGCTCACTGCAACCTCTGCCTCCCGGGTTCAAGCGATTCTCATGCCTCAGCCCCCCAAGTAGCTAGGATTACAGGTGCCCGCCACCACGCCCGGCTAATTTTTTTGCATTTTTAGTAGGGATGGAGTTCACCATGTTGGCCAGGCTGGTCTTGAACTCCTGACCTCAAGTGATCTGCCAGCCTTGGCCTCCCAAAGTGCTAGGATTACAGGCGTAAGTCACCACACCTGGCCCATAAATAAAATATATTTTTAAATGCTGTTAGTGGTCTGTTATCCTGGACTGCTATATTCCCTGCTAAGTAAATTGATTACTCCTATTTAACTATAAAAATGTAATTAAAATTTCAGAGTGCACTGCAACCAAGATTTACTTACCTCTTCCTCTTTAAACAAAAGAGTAAATGAAAGACAAGATTCCCTCTTCCTTTTCATGCATTCCACATTTTCTGAGTGCTGGTTATGAGTCAGGCACTATACTCAGCACAGGGATGAAAAGGTGAATAAGACAAAATACTAATACAACTCAGATGAGTAAAACAATAGAGGTTACTTGTCAGGAAATTTACTTCAGTTTTATAATTTCAAATAGTTAAAATAGATCATGAAGATCAAAGTTCATTTACAGTGCCTGGCAGTTCTGTAAATTTATTTCTCTTTCCCTTTTGCACTTAAATTACAGATCTGCAGTCTGCTACCAAGCACTGTTAGTGGCAAAAATTCTAATGCTTGGCAGGACATGGTGGCTTATGCCTGTAATTCCAGCACTTTGGGAGGCCAAGGCAGGCAGATTGCTTGAGCCCAGGAGTTCAGACCAGCCTGTGCAATATAGTGAGAGGCTTGCTCTATAAAATAAATTTTAAAATTAAAAAAAAAGATCACTTTAGTCTTCATAGAGATAAAAGAAGGTATCATCCAAGAAACAAGGAGATAAGGCGAGGCCTGGTAAGGTCACTTAGCCAAGTAACAAGGGGTGGCACGGGTGTTTGGACCCAAAGCCTTACACCAAAGCCCATATTGTTTACTAAGCTCTTAATTACTAACCAATCCATCAGTAAGTCCCATTGGCTCAATCTCAAAATGTAACCCACAGCCAGATACTTCTCACCACCTCCACAACTACAGCCCTGGCCCAACCACCATTACCACTAACTTTTAACTATTACAGATGGTCTGTTGTTTCTTTGTTGCCACCTGTCCTATATAGTCTATTCTCACACAACAGCCTAGTGATTCTTCACATCAGACCAGGTCACTCTCCTGCTTACTGTCCCAATGGCTTCACATCACAACACCCTAAGTGAGCTGGCCTCTGCCCATCTCTGGAACTTCATCTCCTTCCATTATCCCTCCTGTCATGAAGTTGGAGTCACATGGGCCTCATTCTGAAGTGGGAACAAGATTAAGCTCACTTTCCACCCCAGGGCTTTTACATGGAGTGTTTTCCCTGTTTCAATAATGTTCTTTCTCATTCTTCAGTCCACTTTGTTCAAATAACCACTCCACCTAAACTTATTACACAGAACTTATTCTAAGGAAGGGTAAGGACATGTGTGTATTATGTATGATGAGGCAACTTGTCGCCCAAGCTGGAGTGCAGTGGTGCAATCTTGACTCACTGCAACCTCCACTTCCTGGGTTCAAGCGATTTTCATGCCTCAGCCTCCCAATTAGCTGGAATTACAGGCATGTACCACCACACCCAGGTAATTTCTGTATTTTTAGTAGAGACAGGGTTTCACCATGTTGGCCAGACTGGTCTTGAACTCCTGAGCTCAAGCGATCTTCCCGCCTTGGCCTCCCAAAGTGCTAGGATTACAAGTGTGAACCACCACTCCTGGCTTCATTTCTGATTTCGTTTTTGAATTTTTCATAACTCCAATCTCTTAAGATAGCTATCTTAAAGCACTAAGATTATTTATAATCATAATTCTTTCAGTTTGATAATAAAGCTGAAGTTAAAAGAAATATAGTGAATTGGCCAGTCATTGAGGGGCAGGGCTGAATTTGAACAAATTTCCATTCAGTACTTTTCCCATGGACAAGGATGTGCTTTTCAGTGTGTCCAGTCAGTAAGCAGTTTATAGGGTACCAAGTGATGTGCTAACATCAAGCTCAAGCTTACTAATTTTCATATTGACAGAGCACTATTCAAAAGAATATTTTTAAAGCAATTTTATATCAGTTTTTTCCTTGAAACTGTCTAGGTAGGTAAGAGGTAAAATTTCTTCTAGTTAATAGATGAAGGGACCACAAAAAGGTAAGTGGCTGACCGAAAGCAGTCTGAAATACTTTTTGCATTAAGTTCTTCTGTCCAATTAACCAGATTGACAATATTTAATTAAACTACTGATATGCAAAGGACTTAAGTCTAAAATTAGAAGAGCTAAGAGAAGTATATTATCCCATAAGTTGGGGTTTATCTGCTTAGGGAACTGTCATAAAGAAATAACATGTATTGGGACTCCCATATCTAAAAAGTTCAAGAAGTAATATATTAGAATTATAAAATTATGAAACCTCAATTTCATTACCAGCCTGGGCAATGTAGTGAGACCTCATCTCTACTAAAAATCAAAAGAATCAGCCAGCATGGTGGTACGTGCTTGCTGGCTATTCAGGAAGCTGAGGTGAGAGGATTATGTAAGCCTGGAAGATGGAGGCTGTAGTAAGCTATGATCATGCCACTGCACTCCAGTCTGGACAACAGAGGGAGACACTGTCTTTAAAAAAAAAAAAAAAAAAAAAAAAAAAAAAAAAAAAAATCTGAGCATGGCAGTATTTCATATAGCATGTAATAAATTTATAGAATTTAATATATGAAGACGGTAGTAAAAAGTTTTTTTTTTTTTTTTTTTTTTTACAAAATATCATGGACAATATTTTGAATGTCAAAGACAGACATAGCTATTAATAAAGTTGGAATACATCTAATCTTTAAAATGCACATCAGGCTGGCCAACATGACATTCCACAACCATGGAATCCTTGAACAGAATAGCATGTAGGTGTGACCATTAATTCTACATCCCAAAGATCAGGTTAAAGACTTAAACATTTATCCAATAATTCAGTGTAAACCAATGCTCCCCTCCCCAGCCCTTGACTCAGGGTGTTGCTCTGTCCATCAGGCTGGAGTGCAGCAGCACGATTATGGCTCACTGTAGCCTCAAACTCTTGGGCTCAAGTGATCCTCCCATCTCAGCCTCCGGAGTCACTGCCTGTTCTTTTTATATCCTAAAAGTAGAACTGTTGACCTTAATGCATGATTACACCTGGGAAACTGCACTTGGCTTAATAGCCTGCTTATTCACTTTGCTTGGGGTTGATTTTGTCTTACAGAAAACAAAGTTTCCCTTCATGATTCTGAGATTTAAAAGAGAGTCAAACATTATATGAAAATACAGAAAGGCCTATACCTAGTAATAAATGAAAAACTGAACTCAAGATGATGTATGCGTATTGACAACAAGCAAAATGGCATACTCCATATCAAATGACACAGTGACACGGAGAGTGGTTTCCAATAAATTTATTTAATCAGAACTTCAGAGGGTTCTAGAAACCTGCATTTTTAAAAAGGACTGCAGATGATTCTAGGTTTTGATTAAAAGTATGGTTTGGGGAAGCAACTTTACCCTTTATTGTGTGTCAGATTACATATACAATAAAACAAAAAGTAATGTAATGGAACAAAAAATTGCTTTATACAGAATATTAGTAGATACCCAAATACAATATGGTCTTAAAAATAAAATCATATGTATATATAGTTGTATTCCTAAGTACAGTAGTGCCCCCCTCATCCAAAGTTTCCCTTTCTGTGGTTTCAGTTACCTGTAGTCAACCACATTCTAAAATAGGTGAGTACTGTAAAAGAAGATATTTTGAGAGCAAGAGAGACCAACCACATTCACATAACTTTTATTATAGTATGTTATCATTGTCCTATTACATTGTTATTAATCTCTTGCTATGCTTAATTTATACATTATACTTTATCATATATATATCTCTCTCACATATATATCATAGTATATATAGAAAAAAACAGTGTATAAAGGTTTGGTACTATCTGAGGTTTCAGGAGTTCACTGGGGGCCTTGGAATGTATCCCCCAAAGATAAGAGAGACTACTGTATGCAAAATCGAAATACAACAATCAGAAACGTTAAGACAGCAAATCCAAGTATAAGTGAAGACACTCCTCTGAATTCCCAGGTTTCATCGAGCATCAAAAACAACCACTGTATTAATTTTAGTTAAGGACAAAAACGGTACTTAAACATTATTAAAATTGAAGATTTCAGTCACTTTCTCTTTGCAATAAGCTGGTTATTTAACTTAAAATACAAAAAAGAATGGAATTCACTATTTACTATGATAACTGGTTTTTAAATAAACTAAAAACACTTTCAATTTTTATCACCACCTTTTCCATAAAATGTATCGAAAAACACTAAAGCAGGCCAGGCCCGGTGGCTCACGCCTGTAATCCTAGCACTTTGGGAGGCCAAGGCGGGCAGATCATGAGGTCTGGAGATGGAGACCATCATGGCTAACATGGTGAAACCCCGTCTTTACTAAAAAATACAAAAAATTAGCCAGGCATGGTGGCGGGCACCTGTAGTCCCAGCAACTCGGGAGGCTGAGGCAGGAGAATGGCGTGAACCTGGGAGGCAGAGCTTGCAGTGAGCCGAGATCGCACCACTGTACTCCAGCCTGGGCGACAGAGTGAGACTCCGTCTCAAAAAAAAAAAAAAAACACTAAAGCAATGTTAAAGGTGATAATCTGTCGATTTAAAAAAAAATGTGTTAGTTATAGCATAACAATTTACTCAGTATTTTCTTTTTCCACATAGGATCACACTATGTTGCCCAGGCTGGTCTTGAACTTCTGTAGCCTCCCAAAGTGCTAGGATTATAGGTGTGAGCCACCATGCTGGGCCTACTCTCAATGTTTGAACAATTTGTATGCTCAACTTTTTCCATTAGGTAGTATATGCAATATTTGTATTTCTTCTTGTGAACTTTAGCTTGTCCATAAAATCAAGCTCAAGAATGAATACTTATACAAATGTAGTCATGCATCCATAATGACATTTTGGTCAAAGATGGATCACATATAAACAGTGGTCGCATAAGATGATGCTACATTTTTGCTGTACCTTTTCTATGCTCAGATATACGAAAACATTGTATTACAACTATCTATAGTATTCAGTACAATAACACGCTGTACATGTGTGTAGCCTAGCAGCAATAAGCTATACCATATAGACTAGATGTGTATGTATAGTAGGATATACGGTCTAGATTTCTGTAGGAATGATGAAATTGCTTAAGGACACAATTCTCAGAATGTATCCCTATCATTCATCTTTATCAACCCCAGCATTATTCATTTCCTCCAACCTTATATTTAGAAAGCACAGTTAAAAGGATACATCTTTTAGTCCTTTTCTTGTACATTATTCTGTATCCACATTCTCTGCATCTGATTGGATCCCTAGATTTTATTTCATTTTCTGTGTGACATTCTAGAATTAATAAAAAAAAAAAAAATTTACTCAATGCCTAAAAGGAAAATATTACAGACAAATTATCTTAACTACATTTTTCACCTAAGGCAATTCAAAACACTAAAATATACTCAATCTCAAGGATGTGCTGCTATTATTAAATGTATTAGGTAGGAAAGAAAAGGGTTGTAGGCCATGCATATTTCCAGGAGAGAGAATGAAATCTCAATGAGTTTTGTTTTTTTCTGTTAGTAAACGGAAGACCAAGGACGAACCCAGGTCTACTGACCTCAAGGAGATTTTTTTTTTTATGGTTGCTAAAGTGTTCTACTTTATAACTTTGAAGACCAGTAACTCATTTAAGCAAAGAATAAATGTAACAATTTCAAAAAAACTTAAATAAAATATTCTTACTTTATGTAAGTGTTACTCTTACCTCCACAGATATATATCATTGGTTGCTGCTTTGGAGGTTGAACGTCCTTCTGGGTGTCCATTGTTAGCCCCTGAAATCACAGACTCAAATACTGAATATCTCAAAAGGGCTTCTCACAAGTCCATCTGGGCCCATTTTTCTCAGGAAAAGCTAAAAAGATCCCAATTCCTAATCTGCTCCTTTCCCCAAATCCTATAGGTCTCAAGCACGAAATGCATACACACAAGTATTGAGCGTTTACCCGAAACTGGACATAATAACTACTCCATACATGATAGGCCATTATAATCTTCGTAACAATGCTCGGAGACATCACTCTTATTTTATAGATGAAGCGACCGATATTTAGACACGTTAATTTCCGCAGGATCACTCAGCTACTAAAAGTCAAAGGGATACAGATCTGACTGTAAAGCTCGCGTCTTCGTTTAACACAAGTTCTATTTTTCCCAAACTCTAGTAGAAGTTAGCCAAAAAAAAATTATATCCCTCAACAGGGGAACAGGCTAACCGAAGGGAAGAACAATGAAATAACTCCTATTGGCTAAACATCTAAACTAAAAGAAAATAGGGAAAAGAACGATAGCATGGACTGTATCCCCAGGCACTCTCAACTCTACCCCCATACCGGACCTTTTTACCCCAGGTGTCTTTCCAGTTTTGGCCCAGATATCCACCACAAACCCCAATCCGCCAATTCGCTACCTACACAGCACGGAAAAACTTTCCACTCCGCGTTTCCAAATACAACCCTCTCGTCTAGGCGTCGAGACCAACTTCCGGCGCTGGTACATGACGCACAGTGGAGTCTCTCTCTCTCTCTCTCAGTCTCTCTCTCTTTCTCCCCGCCTCTTCCGCCCCAGGCGTGGCCCGAGAGTCCGGATTGCGCAAAGGCGGTAAAGCAGGGGCTTTCTGTTAGATTTTATGGGTTTAAGTGCCTGTTTGGTCCCCAGCTATTTTAATTTTGCAGGAAAGCACAGCATTGTAACAGTTATGCAAGTACAAGGCGGTGTGTGTTTCTGACTAATGTAGTGGTACAAAGTAACACTTTTCCAGAAGCGTAGAGGGTTAGGAGAAAAACCGAGATGACACTTTTCATGAAGTACTAGGCTAGCCGTTATTCGGACGAACGTAATAGAATCGACTACACCAATGATTTTCACGTGGAAAACACTTTTCCACATTGTTTTTTAAAATGGATACCTGTAGTGTGGCAGTGGGGCAGCTGCCGCTTATCCTTCTCTTGATTTTGTTTTTGCTTTCTGGCCCTTTCTCTTATAGGCTACTGAGAGGTGACAACGTGCCAGCAGCCCTCGCTCGCTCTCCGCGCCTCCTCGGCCTCTGCGTCCGCTCTGGCCACGCTGGAAGTGCCCTTCAGCACGCGGCTGCGCTGTGGGGGCCCCTCTCTGGGGCTGGCCGAGGCCGGAGCCGGCTCCGTCTGCTCGCTGGGAGGTGAGGGAGAGGCGCTGGCGGGAGCCGGGGCTGCGCGGGGCGCTCGCTGTCCGGCGCAGTTTCCAGGCGGGCGCGGCCTGCCAGCGCCTGTTGGGCTTGATCTGGGGAAGTGCCCCCTCTAGCCTGCCGGAGTGCCCGGGACTAGGTGCTGCAAAGTCCCGCGGCCAGTGCCAGTGAGAAGTGAAGCCGCCTGGGCTTCTGGGACGAGTGGGGACTTGGAGAACTTTTCTGTATGGCTAAAGGATTGTAAACACACCAATCAGCACTCTGTGTCTAGCTAAAGGTTTGTAAACGCACCAATCAGCGCTCTATGTCTAGCTAATCCGGTGGGGACTTTGAGAACTTTTCTGTCTAGCTGAAGGACTGTAAACGCATCAATCAGTGTTCTGTGTCTAGCTAAAGGTTTGTAAATGCACCAATCAGCACTCTAAAATGGACCAATCAGCAGGATGTGGGTGGGGCCAGATAAGGGAATAAAAGGCCAGCGGAGCCAGCAGAGGCAACCTGGTTGGGGACCCTTAGCATGCTGGAGAAGCTTTGTTCTTTTGCTCTTGGCAATAAACGTTAATGCTGCTCACTGGGTCCCAGCTGCCTTTATGAGCTGTAACACTCACTGCAAAGGTCTGCAGCTTCACTCCTGAAGCCAGTGAGACCACAAACCCACCAGAAGGGATGAGTAACTCCAGACAGGAGGAACAGACAACTCCAGATGGGCCACCTTTGTGAACTGTAACACCACAAAGGTCTGCAGCTTCACTCCTGAGGCCAGTGAGACCATGAAGGAACCAACGACTGGAAGGAACGAACAACTCGAGACGCACTGTCTTTAAGAACTGTAACACTCACTGCCAGGGTCCAAGGCTTCATTCTGAAAGTCAGCAAGACCAAGAACCGACCAATTCTGGACACACTACTGTTACATCCTTTGCCGAATCCATTTACTTGTTTTAGAGCCAAGGCTAGCGTGATGGTAGCTACATGAACAACTCCCACTTAAATCTGAGAGATTTTGGTAGCTTTTGTTGTCTACTCTCCCTCCCTCCGTCCTATGTATTCCACCACAGAACAACAAAACACTCTGCTCAGTGGAGGTGTGTTCTTTCACATACCAAAATTTCAATATGATGGATCAGTTGGGTTCAGAACGTTTACATTGGTTTCCCTTTTTGCAGAAGATATTTTACTTAGTAGGGTGAAGAAAATGAAGCTACCTAAAAAAATTAAAAAAACAACTTGTTAATAACTATTTTAAAGTTAATGAAAGAAGTAGGCACTCTTTCCCCCAACACGCAATATGTCTGATATTTTATTAAGCAGGTTATACTCCTTTCGGGCTCTCCATCCAGAAATCTGAGAGCTTTGAGCTTCAGTTTTCACTTCCAGAAGTTCAAACTCCTTCTGTTGCATCTCCCCAGACCAGCTTGAGAGATTTAAGTTGATCTTTCCCAGGAAGATGCCATTTAAAAACCTTTCAGGGAAACAAGTAGTTCCTGGCTTCTTTCTTCACAGACAGGCTTACAGAGCATAAATATTTTAACCATTAGTACTGTTACAAAGTACCTTTCCTCTTAACCAAAGAGGTGATCTAACAGAAGAGGCACAATAGGCTTCCCTTTAAGAACTATTAGATGGAACCATTGTTAACCTAAGAGAGATGACAGAGTGTTCCCAAAAGTCATACTTTCATATTTACAAGCTACCTTGTATTCTAACTCTCCAGCTGAAATATCAAGATAATTCTGGTGCAGAACAATTATGGAGATCAAAATGGATCAACATAGGTAGAATACAAATGGGTCCTGGGGCCCTACAAAAGGGCAAGGTAATGACAAGTCATAGCAAGAAGATTCAGAATTTCAACAAGAATTTATGTTGGTGCTAGTTCCCCATCCAACATGCTCTTTTCTATCAGCAGAGACTGGTAGTTTTAGGATCACTTGGGAGTATGGTCAGTGTAAGCTACCCTATTATCAATGATAGCATTAACTAACTTTTTCTGAGCATGTACTACATGCCAGACATCATTGTATTGCTCTGTTCTAATGGGGGTAGTTGTTTTGCCATCCTGGACAAGAGTGCTTTTTAACTCTTTATTCAGAAGGTTATGGAGATGCAAGTTGCTGGTTTTTTTCCCTGAATCTCTGTGTTTCCTTTTTCCTTGATTATATTCACTTAAATATGTCCAGAGAGCTTGAATATCATGGTAATTTGGGAAATCTCCCATTATGTTTTATTGGATGGTCCCAAAAAGAAGCATCAGATTTTGTGGTAAGCAGACGGCTTTTAGAGTTCTGAAGTCAATGATAGTGTGACACCCAATGCAAGAAAGGAAAGCAAAGGGCTGGGCATGGTGGCTCATGCCTGTAATCTCAGCACTTTGGGAAGCCAAGGTGGGCACATTGCTTCAGGTCAGGAGTTCAAAACCAGCCTGGCCAACATGGTGAAACCCTGTCTTTACTAAAAATACAAAAAATTAGCCAGACATGGTGGCGTGCACGTGTAATCTCAGCTACTCGGAAGGCTGAGTTGCAAGAATCACTTGAACCTGGGAGGCGGAGGTTGCAGTGAGCTGAGATTGTCCCACTGCACTCCAGTTTGGGTGACAACGCGAGACTCTGTCAAAAAAAAAAAAAAGAGGAAGCAAAAAGGCAAAAAGACTGTGGTGAGCAAAGAATATGAAATTACAGCTCAGTGGCTTAAATCCGGAGTATGTAAGTAAAGCTCAGGCAAACTACATGTAACTAGGTGTCCTTTTGCCTGTTTTTAAAGGTGGGGAGAGGTGACAATGATTCTTCCTTGAACAATATAAAGGAGATATGATATGGTCTTTTAATCCTCAGTCATAATAAAATATCTCAAGAAAAATTAATTAACTGGAGAAAAAAGAAAAGGGCAAAGTTTAAATGGTTTTGGAGTTATGTGGATTTTATTTAACCATAGGCAAAATTCCCTGCCCTGTTTACATTGGGATGGAGATGGGGAGCAGACATTAAACAAAAATGAGTAGATAATATGGGATTTTAGAAGATAATAAACTACACAGAGAAAATTCAGTAGAATTCTGCAGAATTGCAAATGTGGGGCAGGAAAGGGTAAAATGGCTGTAGTAGAGATTTGTTTGAAGAGCTAGAGAGGGTACTATTCACTCTACCAGTGAGTGTGAGGGTAGGCTTCAGAGAGGTGCTGTCTTGAAGAATGTGTAATTCATTAATTCTTTACAGTCCTACAAGTACCTCAAACTTAACCTCACACTAAATGCATCTTATTTTCTCTCAAGCCTATACTCTTCATTCCCTCACTCCTTGCCCCATGCAGTTGATTCTGCCAACTGAATATGTCACATCTTGGTTCTGCTCCACCCCTACTGCCTTCTGGAGAAATGCAGTAGCGTCCTACTGGTCTCCTGGCAGCCACCCTTGCCTCTCTTCATTCTGTCCTCCATTCTGCCACCGGAGTGGACTTTCTAAAAATGCTCTTCAAACTCTTAACATGCATCTAGAACTTTCCAAGACTTAGCTTCTTCACTTCTCAGGAATTTTCTCTAATCCTTTCCTCCAACAACTCTTAGTTTCTGCATATAACAAATTATTTGCAGTTTCTCCATGTGCCTAATTGCTCTTGCACATTTTGAGTTTGAAATTTTCCTGCCCTTGCACATTTTAAGTTAGGAATTTCCTGTTGTCTGCCTTTTAAATTGCCACTTGAAAATCAAAATCTATCTCATGCACTCTGCTCTCCAGTAGGGTTAGCTGGTTCTTCTTTGTGCTGCTACTGTTCCTCTGTTGCAGCACTTGCTCTATACCAATGAGCTCCTCAACAGCAATAACTGTGGCTGTGTCAGCTTTGTATTCCCAGTACCTAGCCCAGTAATTGGCACATAGTTGGAAATTAACCGTTAGTGGACGGGCACAGTGGCTCACGCCTGTAATCTCAGCACTTTGGGAGGCTGAGGCGGTGGATCAACTGAGGTCAGGAGTTCGAGACCAGACTGGCCAACCTGGCAAAACTCTGTCTCTACTAAAAATACAAAAATTAGCTAGGCTTGGTGGTGGGCGCCTGTAATCCCAGCTACTCGGGAGGCTGAGGCAGGAGAATCGTTTGAACCTGGGAGGTGGAGTTTGCAGTGAGCCAAAATCGCGCCACCGCACTCCAGCCTGGGTGACAGAGCAAGACCCTGTCTCATAATAATAATAATATTAGTTTGATTTTGGATGACTAAGGAACATCCAGATGGAGAAATGTCCAGTCAGAGAAGAGTGGTGGCAGTGCCTGTTACTGGCTTAAAAGTGATGGTTGAAGTTCTGAATAAGAATTACATAAGCATGGGATGATAAACTAATAAAAATGCTGAGGTAGGACCTCTCATTTAGGGAGTAGGCCAAGAAAAGAAGCCAGAAAAAGGAGACTAGGAAGAAGCAGCCAAGAGCAGCAGGAGTATCCCTGGCATATAATAGATGCCCAGTAAATATTTATTGAATGAAAAAATTAGGGTTTAAAAAATTTATTTGGCATCGAGAGTACTTGGGAGTTCATGATGCCCAAAAAGGGATGTTTGTAAATAACGAACACTTTTCAGTCTGGTTTTTATTAATAGATTTTTTTAAAATCTTTTTTTTTTGAGACGGAGGTCTCACTATGTTTCCCAGGCTGGTCTCGAATTCCTTGGTTCAAGTGATCCTCTCATGTGTGCCTCTCAAACTGCTGGGATTACAGACGTGAGCCACCAGGCCCGGCTCAGCTTTTTTATCACAAAATCTGTATATATTCATTGTTGAAACACGAGAAGAAAACACAGATAAAAAGACACAACTAAAAAGCAAGCATAATCCTGTACAAAGGTACCGTATCCAAGTTATTCATACCTTTCAGACCTCATCCCGTGTATATCCATATTTTTAACCTAAAAGGGGTCAGTTTGTAACTTGCTTTTTACATTTGACAGTTTGGAGAAACATTTCCAGGCGAACATTCTCATACATGATTTCTAATGGCATCCCACTGTAGGCCACGTTAGCCTTCCTAAATACGGTAATGCTTCCCAATGTGGGAATGGGGAGAGGCAGAGCCTTTCTGACTCGCCTTGGGGCGGGTGCAGGGGTGAGCAAGAGAGGGGGCGCGCCTTCCGCTCAGGCGAGGACCGAGGCCTGCGGGCGGCCGGGCGGGGGCGCTGCGGAGCCGGAGGAAGGGGCGGGGCGACGCGGGGCGGGGCTGCGTGTAGCGGTTACTCCGGGCGGGCAGTTCAAACCCGAGGAGTGAAAGGCGGCGGCCCCAAGCGAAGCTGGCGTGGGGGTTGCCATAGTCCGCATCCCAGGGGGCGAGGCTGGGGCTCCTCCCCGGCGCATCCAGCGGCGGCTGCCCGGCTCCCCTCCCACCTGTCCGCTTCGGCGCTTCGCCGGACCCCGCGGCCTCCAGGCGGGCGGCGGGGGGACCCCAGGCGAGTGCCAGTTAGCGGGTCTCCCGGCGGCCCCGGCCCCGCGCCCCTCTGTGTCTTCCAGGTGGTAGGCCTACGGAAGCGCGCGGCAGCCCTCACTCCTCCGCTCCTGGTGACGCCAGCCCATCCGCTGCCGCCCTTGGCTTTCTGGGCCTAGCGGATCTTTGACGCCCTGCTGAGACCGTTACCCACCCGCCCGCCATAGCTCCTCGGGGGAGGCAGTGCCAGGCTGCAGCACACACTGCCTTTTCAGGAACCCGAATTTGGGGAGTTTACTCATGTCTAAGTGCAGCTGGAGAAAACAAGGATATTACGATAACTATTTTCTGGAGGGCTGAGGGAAATTCAAAATGATTTAGACCTTCTCAAATGTTAGGAATAATTCCTGCGGCGTGCACACTGTGTACCCTTCGACTTTGAGCAGTCATGGTGCTGCCGCACCTTTCAATTAATTGTGCAAACGAAAGTTTTCCTGTTTGAGTGGCATTATTTTGGCATGAATTTTAAAGACAAAGATGAGAGAATTTCTTGTTTGGAAGCTACGTAACTTTGTCATCTAAGAGCTCAAGATTTACTGATCGTAAGAGTTTCCACTTTAACAAATGAAGGACATTTGGGTTTAATGTAAGTATTTCATTCTCTGATTTGATAGGTGCTTTTATTTTTATTTATTTATTTATTTTTAAGACGGATTCTGTCTGTTGCCCAGGCTGGAGTGCAGTGGCGCGATCTCAGCTCACAGCAAGCTCCGCCTCCCGGGTTCACGCCATTCTCCTGCCTCAGCCTCCCGAGTAGTTGGGACTACAGGCGCCCGCCACCATGCCCGGCTAGTTTTTTGTATTTTTAGTAGAGACGGGGTTTCACCATGTTAGCCAGGATGGTCTCCATCTCCAGACCTCGTGCCGCCTGCCTCCGGCTCCTCCAGTGCTGGAATTACAGGCGTGAGCCACCGCGTCAGGCCGCTGCTTTTTTCTTTCTTTTTTTCTTGAAGAACTCTTTAGGGATAAATTTTCTCAGCCTTTTATCAGAAGCCTAGTTTTTTGAAATGAATATGGAAGAGGCTTGATTGAATTTATCCGTGAACTGTTGAGTCCGTAAAATACAACACACAGTCCATGATTTTACATGAATAATTTTAAAATTCAGTTGGGAAGAACCACGTTTGAGACCAACGTCTTGGGGTAGTAGAAAGATGAAAATGATAGCAGAGAAAGGACTTTGGAGGCAACTTTAAGTGTGTAGACGAACAGAAACAAATTGTGTTTTTGTTTGTTTGAAGAGATGGAGTCTCACTATGTTACCCAGGCTGGTCTCAAACTCCTGGACTCAAGCATTTCTCCCGCCGCGGCCTCCTAAAGTTCTGGGATTACAGGCGTGAGCCACCGGCCAGATTAGGTTTTTGGATAACATTTTAGGGGAAGAGATGATATCTGCATTCCCCACTTTGTTTTTAACAGTTTGCCTCTTGAGTTTCCCAAATTCTAGCATTGTGAGACACCTAGTGGCGAAGTAGCAGTACAATTGCCATAACCTTCTAAAAGGACCGTGACCGGCCGGGTGTGGTGGCTCAAGCCTGTAATCCCAGTACTTTGGGAGGCCAAGTTGGGTGGATCACCTGACGTCAAGCGTGCGAGACCAACCTGGCCAACATGGCGAAAGCCCGTCTCTACTAAAAATACACAAATTAGCCGGGCGTGGTGGTGGGCACCTGTAATCCCAGCCAGTGGGGAGGCTGAGGCAGGAGAATTGGTTGAACCCGGGAGGCAGAGGCTGCAGTGAGGCGAAATCGCGCCATTGTACTCCAGCCTGGGCAACAAGAGACTCCCATCTCAAAAAAAAAATAATAATAATAAATAACTAAAAAATATAAAAATAAAAACAAAAGGACTGTGATCCAAATTGAGTGAAAAGTGTTATTTAGCAGAATTACTTTCAGAGAGGGAGAAAACAGTTCATGGGTGGAGGTGTAATTTGAATATGCATTCTAGTTTATTATTTGTAAAACAAAATTGTTTAAAAATAGAACAAAATTATAAAAAGCAGTTTGATAAATCTTGGCTTGTGACCATATGCAGAAGTTAGCAGTGATCTGAGAGGATGTAGATCAGAAGGGGACATGTATGACATTTATCAAAAATGAGTATAGACTTAAAAGGTTAAAAAATACTTAGACTTTGTTTAGTAAAAATAATCTTTTAATGATCATCAAACCATAAAGAAATAATTTGTGTTTAGAGTAGCAATTTGCTTTTGTAACAAAGATCATTCACTCATATATTTGATTAAATTTAAGCATAAATAAATTACTGTCACATTACAACCAACTAAATAGATCTTCCCAGGATCTTTTAATGGAGAAAAATTGTGCATTTGTCCTGGAGAAAACTTTGAAGGAATGACAGTCTTCTTCATGTCCTTTGAATCATCTGGAAAAATATCGAAAACTATAATAAATTTTTTTTCTTAACACTATTTTTATCAAAACAAATTTGTTAGCTTTCTTTAAGATTTATTTCAGGTTTCTAAAAAGAAGGAATATGATGATACTGTTGAAAAGGTTAAAGAGTAAAATATTTCTTAGTGTCATTCCTTGCTTATGTAACTACTGAGTAACTGTTCTTTAAGTAATTGAGTTGCATTCTTTATTTGCAACTTCAAGAATATTTTAAATGGTGGTTTTCCCATAAATAGTTGCCTGTTAACTGTGAATTCAAGGCTGAAACTGGACCTTGCATCACAAAATATTTAGAAAGTGAGATATGAATAAGTACAACATGCCAAGTTTGAAATGGCCCTGTCTGTGGTGCAGTGGTGCATTATGGTTAGCTCAAGAAGAATGTGTTAGTAGTTTATTGGTGAGCCAGAGTCTTTGTAAAGGCTTAAGTCTGGGAATTCACACCTTGTGAATGGTTATGGGGACTAGATTTCTACAACAGGTCTGTGTTACATATTTGAACATTACTCGAGTTGTTCAGCCTGATTGCAGGTGGATGTAGTGGCAGCACGCATTATTTGACACATTTCCCAAAGATGTTTAAAAAGTAGCATATAGTGTTTTCTGACTAGACTAATATAGGCTGGCACAAATAAGCTGGAATATTAAAATGAAAATTGTTTAGTTCTGTGAAAATCATAGGGTAATAATATCAAAATAATGCTTCTAGGTTTTTTCTCTTTAGGGTAGTTCAATAAAATATGTGTACATTGGTGCTTAGCCTATAGTTAAGTGATCTTTGAATATTTATAAACTGAACATTTTGGCTTTTTGATGTCAACAACTCATTTTAAGTAGGATATACAACGGTTTTTTATGGAGTAGAATTTTTTTTTAAAGTAACTTTTCAAAAATTGTCTTACAATTTTCCATTATTATCTGTACTCATAACAAATAATGTATTTTGGTGTAAGCTGCCTGGATTCTCATTTCAAAGGCAGAATAACTTTGTTGTCACTTTGCAGAAACAGAGATTTTGAAGATGTCTCAAAAACACTCAGGTCAAGCTGGCACTGAAGCAGGAAATGGGGTGGACTCTCCTCCAATTGTCAACTCCAAGTACTCCACCTTCAGAGATTTTTGTTCCACATCTTCATTTCAAGATAGTGGCTACAATGAGTTAAAATCCTGTAGCTTTGATAATACAGATAAAGAATATCTTGGAAAGGAAGTAAAAGGCCCAACATTACTCCATGAGCACCCTGAAACTTCAGGCCTGGGCTTAACACATTCTTTAGAGTCTCCCACTCAAAAAAAGAAATTTATCTTGCCTGGGAAGGAAAATGATAAAACCCCAGAACTTTGTGAAACACCTAAAATCAGTGGGAAAAAATGTTTACCTCGCAGAAGGTTGCATGTATCTTTCTCTCTTCTAAAGGGGGACTTTGAATCACAAAATAGTGCTCTAGAAAGTAGTATAAGCCAAGTTCTCAACTTAGAAAAAAACATTCCAAGCAGTGCTTCAGGTTTTTCCAGGGCAAATAATTTTAGCCCTTTAGTTACTAGCACTTTAAAAACAGAAGAAGTGACTTCATGCAGTCAAAAATTGAGGCTTAATTTTTCTCAGCAAAAGACTTCCACAATTGATGATTCCAAAGATGATTGTAGCCTATTTGAAGTTGAATGTATATCTCCAATTCAGGGCAATGATTTTAAAGACTCTATCACACATGACTTTAGTGATAGCAGTTTATGCATTAATGATGAGAATGCATGTCCAGAGCTCCTGGGCTCCTCTGTTAGTGGAACAACTTGTGGAACAGATGAGGACATATTTGTGACTCCGATAAGTAATCTTGTGGCAAACATTAGATTTAATGCAAGTCAAATACTTTCTCCTTCACCTGAAGTGAGAGGCAATATTTCAACGCCTGAAGACAGTGGTTTTAACTCACTTAGCTTGGAGAAATCAGAAGATTCCCTCTCTGACCAGGAGGGTTCTTTTCAAGAACTACTTCAGAAACATAAGGGGACTCCCAAAGTGGGGGACACCATAAGAAAGACAAGACATCTTGGAAGGTCGAGAAGACTGTCCACCCTTCGGGAGCAAAGCTCGCAGTCAGAGACAGAAGAGGAAAAGCAGATTGTCCACCCTGACTCTGAAAAAAGAGCAGCAGCTGCTTCTGCCATCTCAGAGGGTCAGCTGAGCGGTGATGAGAGTGGGGATTTGACCTTTAGCTTAAAGAATTTATCGAAGACCCCAGCCTTGCAATTGGTGCATGAGCTGTTCATGAAAAGCAAAAGAAAAAGATTCCAGGAAAATAGTGGACATGAATTCTTAGAGCAAGGGAATGGGGAGAAAATAGCCGTGCTACAGTGTATACTTGCAGGACTGATTGGCAAGAAAATGGGTATAGAAAAACTGGACATCTTAACAGAATTAAAATACAGAAATTTAAAGCATATTCTTGCTATGGTTTTAGATTCCTTGACTGCAGAGAGCCTATGCAGGTAAGAAGTAAGAGTTATTTATGAAATAAAACTTACCTTTTTTTAAGTTGGAAAGTTTTTCTGTGACTTGAGTGGTTGTCCTTTATTTTGTTTTATTATCTCTATCTTTTGTTATCTTATATCAAAGGTAGTTTAAGTGAACTTCCCAGCAAAGCTAACTAGTACAGATCCTTCTGTTTTTTTGTTTTTGGTTTTTTGGGTTTTTTTGAGATGGAGTCTTGCTCTGTCGCCCAGGCTCGAGTGCAGTGGTGTGATCTCGGCTCACTGCAAGCTCTGCCTCCCGGGTTCACGCCATTCTCCTGCCTCAGCCTCCCGAGCAGCTGGGACTACAGGTGCCCGCCACCATGCCCGGCTAATTTTTTGTATTTTTAGGAGGGATGGGATTTCACCATGTTAGCCAGGATGATCTCGATCTCCTGACCTTGTGATCCACCTGCCTCGGACTCCCAAAGTGCTGGGATTACAGGCATAAGCCACCGCGCCCGGCCAATCCTTCTGTTTAAAAGCCTGCTTAAGTAGCAATAATATAGTCTTTTTTTCTGAATAAAGTTCTTATCACTGTCATTTGGAAAGAGAGTTGCTAAATGTTGAATTTTAAATTTTCAAGATGGCAAGCTCTATTCCATGTAAGTTGTTTAATGATTTAATAGTTCAGATCATATTGTCAGATTGCAAGTAGTATTAAAGTTATGACACTTTGTCAGAAATATTGTAATGCATTGTGGTGACTGAGAAATGGCAGTGTACAAAGAATACCACTTAAGTATTTAAGTTCTAGAATTTAAAAACAGTGGCTAGCTTTCATTTTAGGTTTTAATCTTTCCAGAGATCACGGTAATATGGATTATTTCATTTTTATTGTTAACACAGCAGTGAAAGTTAATTACTTTGGGGAATTTCAAGAAATTAGAAACTGAAGAATTTGTTTTCACAGATGTTGCAGTAGACTGAATGCTGCTGCATAATAAAGAGAAAGACATTTCAGAATATTGAGGGTGGGAACTAGGGTTACAAAGACTAAAATGAGCCTCTGTTCATGCCAATTTGGGGGAGTTACAGGACAATCAGAAGACAAGACCCATGGGAATGCCGTGGCAATGAAGGAGAGAAGTCATGTGGAACAGAATTTCTGCAAAGTGATATGGTTATGGAGGAACATGCAGGAAGTTAGCGAACCTCTTTCTTGACAGGTATATGTCAAGAGTTTTTTATAGGGTCCTTGGTTTTTTTGTTTTGTTTTGTTTTTAGTTTTTGTAGAGATGGGGTCTCACTGTGTTACCCAGGCTGGTCTGGAACTCCTGAGCTCAAGTGATCCTCCCACCTCGGCCTCCCAAAGTGCTGGGATTACAGGTGTGAGCCACTGCTTGTTCTGTCCTTGTTGTTTTTATGGCCACTACTTCTATCAAAGCCCTTCTTTATCTTTCCTCCACACATTAATTGTATGTTTATTGTAGAGAACTGTAGGATTTCTTACCTGGAAGTCTTCTAAGGTATCTAGTTCAATCACATGTTTCGCAGAGGAGGAAATAAGCCCCAGAGAAGTAACCTTCTGACAGCCACTCAAGGAGATAGGAATAGATCTAGGTCTATAATGAGCTCTCTGATTTCTAATCTAGTATTTTTCCATAAACTTTTATTAAGGTTTAAGGCTTTCTGAAATAGATTTGATCAAGAATGTATTTGGTATATCTTAAGTAGGATAATAAACAGATTAGTGCACCCATGTTGTATGCCTTTTAAAAATGTTCAAATGATAAACTTTTTAAAAAATGAAGGAGATGGCTGAGATACAGGATTTTAAAAATATTTTTGGTATGGATGAGGTCTTACCACATTGCCCAGGCTGGTCTCAAACTCCTGGGCTCTAGCAATCCTCCTGCCTTGGCCTCCCAAAGTGCTGGGGTCACAGGTGTGAGCAACTGTGACCGGCCAGGAATGCTATTTTTATATGCTGGAGTATTTGCATCAATTAAAATTAAAATTGGGTGACACTTTTGGGTGCTTGCTTATGTGGAGCAGTTGATTTTCAGTCATATTTCAACAATTGTCTCTCCTTCCCATCTCTCCAAAAGTACAGTATTGGTACTACAAAGTATGTAACTATGTTGGCAGTACTGTTCTTCCTGGTAACTTGTGAGTTGATGATCAGTTGCAGTATCTGTGGCAAATACCCAATTATGTAGTTCATTTCTTCCCTATTATTGGGTGACTTTATGTCTGTTCCTTTCCTTCCCTCTGATATAGGGCACATATATCAGCTTAGAGAGAGTCAATGGCAATTGAAGTGGCCATGGTAGCTGGAAGAATAGTAGTTTTGACAACTGGGACCCTCTGTAAGAAGTGACTTTTTTATTTCAATCTTTTCTGACCTTACTCCTTTTGATTTGTTAGAATAACAACAACAACAAAAAAAGACCAGATTAACAGTCAAAGTATTACTTTTTAATAATAATATTATCAAAGTTATTGATAAATCAGCAATCACTGGACAAAAATTGTGGTTTTAGCTGCTTCATTCTCATAAACTTTGGTTAATGAAGTAGGAACTCTGGTACGACCCATAATAGTATTTATAGTTGGCACTTAGTAATGCCAATGACGGATTAATTGTGCTTGTGTTTATGTAATCAAAATGACAGAGATAAACACAGGAATAGGAGAAATTGATGAAACCTCTTGTGTTATAGATGACAATCATTTCCTGTATCTCTTGTTCCAAATTTTTAATATTACATTTGAAGTTAAATCCTCTTAATCAGTCTCCCAGTGGATTCATACTGGCTTTATATGACCATTTATAAAAGAGTAATCTATCTATATAATGCTGGCATATATTTTACATTTTAATAGGAATTCTTTTATATGATGAATCAGTATGAAATAACAGTGTTGACTAAGTCATATTTTTAATCTAAATTTTTAGGTTTAGATTTACTGCCCAAAATCTTGAAGACAAATTTTTCTCATTAGTTAGCATACACAACAAAATGTTAATCCTATAGAATGTATGCAATATAAGGACGGATCTTTTTGTTATAGTGTTTGGAAAGTAAGCAGAAATTGGCGTGAAATTGTTGTTCAAGATAAAAATGCAAATCGGAGGAGAAAATTTTATATCACACAACTGAAAACAGATTCCGAGGTAATGTATATAATACTTCTCTAAAATGGATTTGTATAAATACATAATAATCTCATGTTGCTAGACAACCTAATTTGGTTTTCCTGCTGTCTTTTAATCTTTTCCATTTAACAAACATTTACTCATAAATTCTTTAGCTTTCCCAAACTCAATTTTCACCCAGTCTGTAAATGGAATAAACAACATAGCATCAAGAACATCTTTTTGGGCTTTGTTGCTGCTTACGTGTATGTGCTCTTAGCAACATTTGAATACCAATTATATGCTGGATCCTAATCATAATGAGATATGCTTATAGCATTTTTAATCCAGTCTTTCAAGTGGACATTACATGCTAGTGACTGTACCAGTACTCAGATTACAATGGTGAACATTTCTGATATGGTTCCTGCTCTTTTGGAGCACACACCCAAATAGGTGACTACAATCCAGGTATGTTAAAGGAAGCCCAGAGTTATTTAAAGGAGTTTTTGACTGATACTTGGGAATCAGGAGAAGTACGTCTCTACTGATACCTGAATGATGAGTTAGCAGTTAGCCAGGTGAACACAGAGAAGAGGGTTTTAGCAGAGAAAATAACATGTACAAGCCTGGAGGTAAGTGAGCAAAGCAAATCAGTACCTGTGAAGCATCATAAACTTGCAATCCCTTGACGATTTGAATTCTGGCTTTAAAATTACAAGAAAAGTCCTACAGAAGCTGATGGATTCCTGTCAGTCATGCTGTTTTGTGTAATAGGTATCTGATGACTCTAGCACCCATGTTTGATTATAGATTTAACTTTAGGCCAAAAAAAATTCTGAGAGTTCAATAATTCATTCCTGTTCTAGTGAAAAATATTTAATAACATACTATAAGTAAATTTCTAATTTGACTAAATATAATAATTGGAATGAAGCATAGCATAAACAAATATGAACATCTACATATAGATTGGCAGGTTTTTCATTACAGCGAACTATTAGGGATTGCTATTAACTAAAACTTTGACTTTCTTTTTTATTTTGAAGAAAAGCTTTACCTTTTCACCCTTTCAGAGCTCCTGGCTACTTCTGTAGCTACTGGCTCTGGGAGTTTATAATAGGGAAGATATTAATTGCGTTCTTAACATCTCTTTTTTGAATGCTGCCCTGTATACTAAGGACAGACTTAAAAAACAGTTGTTTAAGCATGCACTTATTAATATTTAAACATTTGGCTCCATATACTCCTTAACTCCTCTAAGGAAGAAGCATATGGTTGTGCTGGCAACCCTCCATGTAACTCCAGGTAATGAAATGTTCAATTCTCAAAAAAAAAAAAAAAGAGAAATATTCTCATATTTGGCCAGGCGCAATGGCTCATGCCTATAATCTCAGCACTTTGGGAAGCCGAGGTTGGTGGATCACTTGACATCAGGAGTTCGAGACCAGCCTGACCAACATGGTGGAACCCCTGTCTCTACTAAAAATACAAAAATTAGCTGGGTGTGGTGGTGCAGGCTTGTAATCCCAGCTACTTGGGAGGCTGAGGCAGGAGGATCGCTTGAACCTGGGAGGTGGAGGTTGCAGTGAGCTGAGATCATGCCACTGCACTCCAGCCTGGGTGGCAGAGTTAAACTTTGTCTCAAAAAAAAAAAAAAAGAAAAAGAAAAAGAAAAAATTCTATCCTCATATTCTGCAATCACTTTTTTAAAAACTCAGTTTCTTAAAGAACTATACTTTTCCTCCTTTCTTATGCTCTTTTTCTTATTTTGACTTGCTTTTTAAAATCTTTTTCAAAGTAATACATGGTTTAAAAAGTCAAATTGGACTATCGTAACAAAATATACCATTATGCCTTCATACTCTTGATTCTTGTTCCATTAAGACAATCATTTTCAACACTTTCTTCTAGTATTTAGCTCCATATTTCTAAATGATTTTATTTCCTTGTCATTTCTTTACTATTTTCTATAGAAGGATTAGGTTCTCTAACCTCTCACTACTACTACCACTACCAACATAACCCCTGTCTCTCCCTGAATTCCTTTCTCTCTTTTCCTATCTTATGACTATAGTTACACCACCATTTGGGAATGAATCAGAATTAGGTGCTGATATTATAAAGATTGTATTGAGATTATTATAACTTTTTTCACAGCTTTAGTATGTCGTACACTATGATTACACTTTCGTTCTTGTATAACTTTTTCCCTCCAGAGTTAATAATTGCCTAGTTTTCTGTCTCTCTCTTTTATTTATTTATTTTTGCTTAGTGTTTCTCTATACAGATCCCTGATTCATCTCCCATTATCCACCAGAACTGAAAGTCTCCTCTGTGTAAGTCCAAACAAATCAGGTATTCTACCTGTTCCTTCTTTTCCTCAGAGACATCCTTCCTGGGGCCCTTTGCTGTCCTATTCCAACATAGACTGGTTGCTTCCTACTTGAACTATTCCAATGTATTATTAACCAAAACAAAAAAAATTATACAAGAAAGTTATTTGATGGTTTTCTCCACTCTTTTGTTTACTTCTTGCCTACAGCTGCTTTTTCTACAACCGCAGAGTTGAGTAGCTGGAACTACATGGCCCACAAAGTCTAGACTATATATTATCTGGTCCTTTACAGGAAAGGTTTGCTGAACCAAACTTTAAAAAATGGAAAAGTAACCAGACATACAAACTTAGATGTAGAATTTAATTTAAATTTTTTTCTTTTTATATTTATTTAACTTTTATATGTTAGGTGAGAAAAGGTCCTTTTTTTTTTTTTTCTAAAAAGGAATGGCCTAGGGAGAGAATTCTGATGGCAAAAAAAAAAACAAACTCTTCAAAGCTTGTAAATCCGTGTGCAACAGAAAGCTATCCTGGAACTGTTTTGGTATTGCAATATTGATGCCTCTTGTCCTTTACCACAGGGGGCTGTGTTAAATGTCGAGGACGCTGCCACTCGGCTCCAGCTTTTAAATCGCTCAGCTTTAAGATCTGTGCAGGCACAGGCTAGGATACCTGGTTCTCAGAGAGAGCAAGGGTCAACATTATCTCCCTGGGGAGAAGTTTTGACACCTCTAGCAAGCTCTTCTGTTACTCACTTAAGTAGTAAACAGGAAGAATATGTTAAGGTGAGTATTTATTATATAATAAGTTATTAGAAATATTTACAGAGTTTGAAATAAAGTGCTCCTCTATATGAAACCAGAAGATTTAGTGTGTGTGCTTTCACTGCAGGTTGCCAAAACACTTTTTATTGATGAAGCATTAAAACCTTGCCCAAGGTGCCAGTCCCCTGCTAAATACCAGCCATATAAGAAAAGGGGACTGTGTAGCCGCACAGCCTGTGGTTTTGACTTTTGTGTGTTATGTTTGTGTGCTTATCATGGGTCTGAAGAATGTAGTAGAGGAGCAGCAAAGCCAAGAAATAGAAAAGATGCTCTCCCAGGAAGTGCCCAGAGTAAGCGGAATTTAAAACGCCTCTGAAGAGACTAAATATAGAAGCACTCCCCCATACAGTGTTCTATTTATCTGACTTAAAATTATGAATATTTTGAATACATGCAAATCTTCCCATTAATGACAGGTGATGATTTATTTCCTATTTTGTATATATTATAATCCATGGCATTGTATGTTTTCTTTAAAGTTCGTTTTGAAAAAACTTTATTTTACTATGTCATTTTACCCATTTTAATAACTTGGTGTTTTAAATAAAGAATTTTCATTGTTGTTATATGTATGTATTTTATTGTTTTATATAACATTTTAAATTTGTGCATTTCATCACTCTGTGTTGAAATGTTCTTCAATAATTTTTTTAAAAATAGTTTTTCAAATAGTATTAAAGATTTTGAACTCGAGACAGATGGCCTTATAGATTTGGAAAATGAGTACTTGACTGAAATGAAATATAAATAAAATATTTTCAGAAGTTCTATCGAATTTATTCTATAATTTCAGTCTCTGGTTAAGTAAAATTTACTGAATATTAATAACTAGGAAGACATAAAGAGTAACTTATTAGAAGTATGTAGTTATTCATAATGGGAGTCTTAGTTAATATACCCTTATAAGTAACACATTTCAAATAAGAACTTTAAAAAATTCTAGAACTATAGGCACAGATTTCATTTATTTAATCTAATCTGGATATTCTGAGAAATTTGGGCTGGTTGGAAAAGACAGATTTAAGTAAAAAGGTTTACTAAGTTATTTATAAAGTACTTTAAAAAGTACTTAAATGATTTATAAATCATTTCCAAAAATGATTTGAGTTTGCATGTTCTGTTTATAGAACAGCAGCAAGAAAGAGATAAGTTTTTGTTTTGTTTTGTTTTGTTTTGAGGCATGGTCTAGCTCTGCCTTCTCAGGCTGGAGTGCAGTGGCATGATCTCATGGGATCTCGGCTCACTGTACACTCCGCCTCCCAGATTCAAGTGATTCTCCTGCCTCAGCCTCCAGAGTAGCTGGGATTATAGGCGCGCACCATCATGCCCGTCTAATTTTTGTGTTTTTAGTGGAGATGGGATTTCACCATATTGACCAGACTGGTCTTGAACTCCTGACCACAAGTGATCCACCCGCGTCGGCCTCCCAAAGTGCTGGGAGTACAGGCATGAGTTACCACGCTGGGCTAAGAAAGAGATAAGTTCTACTGTTGAACAAATTACTAATACCAGGGGAAAATTTGAAGATAGTTTCATAATTTTTTTTTTTTTTTTTTTTTTTTGAGACGGAGTCTCACGCTGTCGCCCAGGTTGGAGTGCAGTGGCGCAATCTCGGCTCACTGCAAGCTCCGCCTCCTGGGTTCACGCCATTCTCCTGTCTCAGCCTCCTGAGTAGCTGGGACTACAGGCGCCCGCCACCGCGCTCGGCTAATTTTTTGTATTTTTTTAGTAGAGACGGGGTTTCACTGTGGTCTCGATCTCCTGACCTTGTGATCCGCCCGCCTCGGCCTCCCAAAGTGCTGGGATTACAGGCGTGAGCCACCGCGCCCGGCCTCATAAATTTTTTGTTTGTGTATGGGTAACTGATATATATACATATCTGTGTTCACAATCTATGCATAGATTTAAATGTAGCTCTTACATGTTTTTTTAACAAAGCAATTTGAAGTATGAGTTAGATATAGGCATATGTGAGGGAAATCTGCCTGAAATTTTAACTTATTACTTAACTTGCTATAAAATTTAGATTAGCTGCTAAATATTAAATTTTCATCTATATCCTTTCTAATTCCACAAAGGGTTTTTGGAGGCTAAATTATATTTATGTAAATTTTATTTATTCATAAATTTTCTGAGACATCTTTCACATCGGGATCAACTTACTAATTAATGTTCTTCACTTAGTCTTAACTTTTTTCTCTATAAGAGAAGTTTCTTTGTTTTTAGGAAATTTATTTCAGTCTTGATTCTCTTAATTTATGAAGTTGATTCTTTAATTAATTTAATTATTTAATTTATTTAAGCCCTCTCTTTCTTTTTTTTTTGAGATGGAGCCTCACTGTGTCACCCAGGCTGGAGTGCGGTGATATGATCTCAGCTCACTGCAACCTCCGCCTCCTGGGTTCAAGCAATTCTCCTGCCTCAGCTTCCTGAGTAGCTAGGATTACAGGTGCCTGCCACCATGCCTGGCTAATTTTTGTATTTTTAGTAGAGATGGGGTTTCACCATGTTGGGCAGTCTGGTCACAAACTCCTGACCTCAAGTGATCTGCCTGCATTGGCCTCCCAAAATGCTGGGATTACAAGTGTGAGCCACTGCACCTGACCTAAGCCCTCTCTTTCTGTGGCTCAGATCAAACCATATCTTCATTTGTCATATGAACAGTATTGCTATTTTATACTCTTGATTTCTGCCTGGCCTAAATGATATTCCTTCAGTGACTTTTTAGATCTTAAAAATCACAGATCCAGTTCCTTGACATATTTTTAAAAAATGAAAAGCAATATTTATTCAATTTAATGGGTCATTTTAAATACTCACATTTCCTAGTATCTTATGAATTTTTATTATTTTATTACAGAATAATGCAAAAGGAAATAGAAACATTTCTTTTACTTAACCTGTGAAAAATGTCAGTAGTACAATGAAGGAATCTGGAATCCTATTTCTAGTCCATCATGACACACTTTGTTATTGTCTTTTATATATTGCAGTCATACTGACCTCTTCGTTTGATCACCTTTGTCATTTTGTGGTTACCCAGCTGATATGGTTTGGCAGTGTCCCCAACCAAATCTCAGCTTGAATTGTATCTCTCAGAATTCCCACGTGTTGCGGGAGGGACTCAGGAGGAGGTAATTGAATCACGGTAACAGGTCTTTCTCGTGCTAGTCTTGGGATGGCGAATAAGTCTCAGGAGATCTGATGAGTTTAACAGGGGTTTCCACTTTTGCTTCTTCCTCATTTTCTCTTCCACCACCATGTAAGAAGTACCTTTTGCCTCCCACCATGATTCTGGGGCCTCCCCAGCCATGTGGAACTGTATGTCCAATGAAATCTCTTTTTCTTCCCAGTCTCGGGTATGTCTTTATCAGCAGTGTGAAAACAGACTAATACAGTAAATTGGTACCGGTAAAGTGGGGTGTTGCTGGAAAGATACCCGAAAATGTGGAAGCGATTTTGGAACGGGGTAACAGGCAAAGGTTGGGACACTTTGGAGGGCCCAGAAGACAGGAAAATGTGGGAAATTTTGGAACTTCCTAGAGACTTGTTGAATGGCTTTGCCCCAATGCTTACAGCAGTCTGGACAATAAAGTCCAGGCTGAGGTGGTCTCAGATGGAGATGAGGAACTGGTTGGGAAACTGGAGTAAAGATGACTCTTGTTATGTTTTAGCAAAGAGACTCGTGCCATTTTGCCCCTGCCCTAGAGATTTGTGGAACTTTAAACTTGAGAAAGATGATTTAGGGTATCTGGCAGAAGAAATTCCTAAGCAGCAAAGCATTCAATAGGTAACTTGGGTGTCATTAAAGGAACTCAGTTTTATAAGGGAAGCAGAACATAAAAGTTGGGAAATTTTGCAGCCTGACTATGCAATAGAAAAGAAAAACCCATTTTCTGGGGAGAAATTCAAGCCAGCTGCAGAAATTTGCATAAGTAGCAAGGAGCCAAATGTTAATCCCCAAGACCATGGGGAAAATGTCTCCAGGCCATGTCAGAGACCTTTACAGCAGCCCCTCCCATCACAAGCCCAGAGGCCCACAAGGAAAAAGTGGTTTCATGGGCCTGGCCCATGGTCCCCATACTGTGTGCAGCCTAAGGACTTGGTGCCCTGTGTCCCAGCCACTCCAGCCATGGCTGAAAGGGGCCAGTGTACAGCTTGGGCTGTGGCTTCAAGGCTTGGCAGCTTCCACATGGTGTTGAGCCTGTGAGTGCACAGAAGTCAAGAACTGAGGTTTGGGAACCTCTGCCTAGATTTCAGAAGATGTATGGAGATGCCTGGATGCCCAGGCAAAAGTTTGCTGCAGGGGTGGGGCCCTCATGGAGAACCTCTGCTAGTGCAGTGCAGAAGGGAAATGTGGGATTGGAGCCCCCACACAGAGTCCCTACTGGGGCACTGCCTAGTGGAGTTGTGAGAGTTGTGAGAAGACCATCCTTCAGACCCCAGAATGGTAGATCCACCGACAGCTTGCACCATGTGCCTGGAAAAGCTGCAGACACTCAACGCCAGACCATGAAAGCAGCCAGGAGGGAGGCTATACCCTGCAAAGCCACAGGGGCAGAGCTGCCCAAGACCATGGAAACCTACCTTTCGCATCAGTGTGACCTGGATGTGAGACCTGGAATCAAAGGAGATCATTTTGGAGCTTTAAAATTTGGCTGCCCTACTGGTTTTCGGACTTCCATGGGCCCTGTAACCTCTTTGTTTTGGATAACTTTTCCCATTTGGAACAGCTGTATTTCCCCAATACCTGTACCCCCATTGTATCTAGGAAGTCACTAGCTTTCTTTTGTATTACAGGCTCATAGGCAGAAGGGACTTGCCTTAATCTCACATGAGACTTTGGGCTGGACTTTTGAGTTAATGTTGAAATGAGTTAAGACTTCGGGGCACTTTTGGGAAGGTGTAATTGATTTTGAAATGTGAGGACATGAGATTTGGAGGGACCAGGGGCAGAATGATATGGTTTGGTGGTATGTCCACCCAAATCTCAACTTGAATTCCCACATATTGTGGGAGGGACCCAGGAGAAGGTAATTGAGTCATGAGAGCAGGTCTTTCCTGTGCTATTCTCAGGACAGTGAATAAGTCTCAGGAGATCTAATGGGTTTATCAGGGGTTTCCACTTCTGCTTCTTCCTCATTTTTTGTTCCACCTCTATGTAAGAAGTGCCTTTTGCCTCCCACCATGATTCTGAGGCCTCCTCAGCCATGTGGAACTGTAAGTCCAATTAAACCTCTTTTTCTTCCCAGTCTTGGGTATGTCTTTATCAGCAGCATGAAAACGGACTAATGCACCAGCCCATTAGAATGTAATCTTTTATTTCACTTTGGTGGTGAAAAAGATTTTATCACATTTAATTTTAGAAATTAACAGTAAGTGGTTCTCTTTACTATAAGTACTGTGAAACAATGGAAGTTGATGTTTTTTATATTTCTGATTTTATTTGGGGTTTAAATATTACAATCAAGTATATGTGAATGAAATAGTATAAAGACTGAATACCCATATTGTAATGATTTTGTAATAAAACTCTGAAGAAAAAGGATCAAAGTAGGAATTCAAAAGGCGTTTCTTTTTGGTGGGTTTTATATTTGTGATGGGGTCAAGAGATAGGTTAACTAGAAGAAAGTCATACAGTATTGTGTACAACTTTATAGAACAGAGGATCCAGCTACCCAGAAAAAAGTGACACTATCGTTATTGTGTATTGTCATAACTGACTTGTACCAGTTATCCCAACTGTGTACTTCCATAGCAGCTTGTACACCCTCTGTCATGGCACTTAGTTCACTTTATTTAAATCAGTTGTTAACTTTATTTCCCTGTAAGCTCTGTGAAGTCCTAGACTATCTTATGTTTGATGTAAATACCATTGCATCCCTAGCACCTAGCGTAGTAGCCAGCCAAATAAAAGGTGCTTGGTAAATAGTTATTGAACAAGTTGGTGCTATTGGTACTTTCATCCAAGTAAACCACTATAAAATAGTAACTAAACAATTTTATCCTAATAATTTATTAATGTTTGATTTTCAGTGATTAATGCTTTAATATACAAAAAGTGGGATCTAAATGATTTCTTAAATTCCATGTAAACATATAGTCATGAATATATTTGGTCTACTCATTCTTTTAGCTGATCTTTCTTAGAACCATTTATGGTATAATGGAAGGAACCTTAGGCTAGAAGTAAAAAAGCTTGGGTTGGTCTCCTGAACTACTTACTAGTTGTTCCCTTATGCAAGTTACTTATTGCATCTGAGCCTATTTCCTTTATAAATGGAAAGTTAAAAGGCTTGATGTATTGTGAACTCACTCTGGAAACTCTTACACCAATTTGTGTTACTACACATTTGGCTGCATGTGAATAGAATAAAATGAAATAGCATTTGTGGGGATAGAACATATAACCTTGATATCATCATCATGCCAAATGAAACTATAAAATCATCTTCTAACCAGCTTGCAAAAAAATGTCTGGCTTAGGCCGAGCATGGTGGCTTACACCTGTAATCTCAGCATTTTGGGAGGCTGAGGCAGAAGGATTGCTTGAGCCCAAGAGTGTGAGACCAGCCTGGGCAGCATAGTGAGACCCTGTCTTTACAAAAATTTAAAAAATACTAGCTGGGCATGGTGGTGCATGCCTGTAGTCCCAGCTACTCAGGAAGCTGAGGTGGGAGGATCACTTGAGCCCAGAAGGCCAAGGCTGCAGTGAGCCATGATCACAGCACTGCACTCCAGCCTAGGAGACAGAGCAAGACTCTGTCTCAAAAAAAAAAAAAAAAAAAAATCACACAGAAAATTGGGGTGAGTATTCTAACAAGCAGTCTGCCATTAGTACAAAACAAAACTCTTTGTAGAGCTATTGATAAACTCAGTACACGTGTAATTACAGTGTCATAAATGGAAAAAATTTTTCCCATTTTTAAAAATAAGTTGGTCTACCCAGGGAAAAAACAATTCTAATTGAGAATAATTTTGCTTGAATAAAGTAGTTCTTTAGCTCATGGGTAGCTTAAACAACTTCATTACTTGAAAATTTAAATGAGTGAAATGAGCATACTATTATCCAAGAACTCAGCTCAAAAGAGAGAACTGCTCCAGTTCCAAAGTCTTTATAATTTAAAGGCACAGGGCATGAAAACAAGAGTAAGTATGACAACATTCCAGTTATTGCTACATTCTTACCAGTTTTTTATTATTAGTGAGGGAAAGCAATAAGAAAAATTTACCAAACATTTATTGATGGATGTACTGTGGGTTCCCAAGGAGGTACCAAAACAAGAGGAAGGATTAAATTTAGCACTTTATTTGTGTGGTTTGTTTCACTTCTTAATAAGGATAGAAGAAAAGAATGAGAATTAAGAGGAAAGCCAATAAATGTTTTACCTTTTATTGATTTGGGGTAATAACCTCTCAATCTTTTCTCCCTGTGGTCTGTTGCCTTGACAGTCTTGCTAACTGATGGGTAAGATTATTCGTCCTATTTGACTTCTACTTAGTTTCAGGAAGGGCAGATATTATACCTCTGACACCATAGTTTAGAAAAAATTGCCAGAAACTTGTGGCAAATAATGTAAAGAGAAACAACCCTTTAAGAGCTATCTGATAATTTTATACTAGCATTTCGACGGACACAAATATAGATTTACATTTATCCTAGCTATTGAAAGACTTAAGTCTTATTATGGATTTCCTAGCAATAATTTAAGGATTGAATCGCTCTTGAGAAAATATTTTGATACTTAGCACTGTGTAAAGCTAAGTTTTTTCACTACCTTTGCTTAGTTTACGACACAAAGCAAAATTATCATAAATGTGTGACACAAAAATGTACTGAACTTTAAAAAAATTTATCTGTTATGTTCCTGGTTTGCACTAAGTTATTTATTATGGCTTTATTTTCAATTATTTCCATTAAAAAATAGTGTATCATAAATAGAAAATGCTTTAAGCGTTTTTAAAAATTGAAATACCCATTATTTCTGTATGGAGAGTATTTCAAGGATTACATTGAACATTTCACAAGGGGGCACCAAAGACTCATTTATGATGATTTTGGCTTTTCTTCAAAAAAGTAAATGTAGCTTTTATATATTTGAGGTTGATGTGCTGTGACATTGCCAAATAGGGGAAATGTTCCTTGAGTTAATTTTTAAAGTGTATATAGAATAAATTTTGGTAATAGTTACTACTTAGAGTTGGTAATTAAAATATTTTAGTTGGCTTGCGAGCATGTACTGTTTTCCTGGGACACCTTGTTGGTTTCCCCAGAACACCTATTGGCGGGCCCTGGTTTGTGCTTTGGCCATCTGTGTTTACTTGCCCAACAGCTCTACACTCCTGGCTCCCTCAGTATGGACTGTGGAGCCAGAGGAGTAGAAGGAGCAGTGGAAACCTGGCAGGTGAGTGCTGTTATGAATGGTGGTGGCATGCTACCAATGGTTTCCCTCTGGCATTCTCATTCCTGAAGAAAGGTAGTGTTCAGTTCAGGTCCTAATCTCATCCTGCCTAGATTACTGTAAATGCCTCCTAACACATTTCTTTCTTTCTTCTCATGTTTCAAACATGAGAATTTGAATTTGGGGAGATTCAAATTCTCCCCATTTGAGTCTCTCCCAAACGTACACTGCCTGGTTATTTGTACCAAAATATGGCCCCAGTCATGTTGCTTCCTACTAAAAATGTAGCAGAATTTAGAATCTCCTAATGGTCCTAACTTTCTAGCAATCTCCCCCATCATTCTACTGTGTACACTTTGTTCTAGCCAAACTAGACTCCTTGTTGTTTTCTAAACTTCCCATGTGATTTCTCTACTTCCTTCCTCCTTGCCATATTAAATCACATAAAAATCCTGCTAATCCTTAGTTTATTTCCATGAATCATTTTCTGATCTCTCCAACAAGATGAGATATTTACCTTCGTTGGATCTGGTGTGTACTTATACTTTTCTGATGGTATTTCTGGCATGTTTTGTTTGTGTTAAATTCTTTACTTGTCTTCTACCATTAGCAAGTTCCTGAAGGGCCAAACTGTTTTCTCTCTCTACCTCCTTTAGCATGGTATCTTGTGCATGACAAAATGTGCAGCAAGTGTTAATTGAATTGCTGAAATAATGATGACTGGTTGTCATATGATATGATAAATTTCATCCAAATCTCATTTTTCTTTACATTTTCAGCTGGTATCATGGGGAACTTGAAATACAGTTGTTTTTGAGAGAGCTAAAATAGAGACACCACCCTCTTCACACTACCTTTGCTCTAACCCTCCAACTACTTGGAGTTTGGACAGCATTCCATTTTTGTATTCCTCCTTGCCTTTGCCAATGCTGTTTTCCCTCTTGGATTGTTGTTTTCTCCCTACCCGATGTGTCTCACTCAAACTTGCCTTTGAAGACTCCTCGGGGGTCATTCAACTGATCACCTCTCCACTACCCCCAGGCCGGTTGTATCTTTCTCCTCAATACAGCTGGAGCCCCTCTATACTGTGTTATCACAGCATTTATCAGATCTCTTATGTTTTCCTTATTAGACAGTGATTTCCTTTGACCTATGTCTGTGTCCCCAGTCCTTACTTCGTTTAGTGTCTCAGCACTGAACAGATGTTCAGTTTGGCAAAAGCCTTCCCTGCCATCTCTTCTGTTCCCAGTCTAAGTTAGGTATACACACAGTGCTATGGGGCAAAGAGGGAGCGCCTAAGTCAAACAGTTCTTCCCTATTGTTGTTAAAAATGAGGAAATGTAGGCCAGGCACGGTGACTCATGCCTGTAATCCCAGCACTTTGGGAGGCCAAGGTGGGTGGATCACTTGAGGTCAGGAGCTCGAGACCAGCCTGTGCAACATGGTGAAACCCCGTCTCTACTGAAAATACAAAAAAGCTGGGCATGGTGGCACATGCCTGTAATCCCAGCTACTCGGGAGGCTGAGGCAGCCAAATTGCTTGAACCCAGGAGGCAGAGGTTGCAGTGAGACAAGATGGTGTCACTGCACTCCAGCCTGGGCAACAGAGTGAGACTCTGTTTCAAAAAAAAAAAATGAGATGTGAAGGCTGCTGATGTAAAAGATCTCATTTTTTCTCCTGTGCTGTGAGAAATATATAAACTGCTACCTCCCTCTTATGTACTGATACAGAGTATAATTTGCACTCATTTTCCAGTTACTTTATAAGTACTCTTGAATTGTTTTATGAGGTGTGTAAATATCCCAAGGGCAAGGGCTGTGCTTACCTCCCTCCAGTGCTCTAGTGTCTGCTACAGGTACTATAATCAGATAGAGACACAGTAAATGTTGACTAAAAGGGCCGTAGAATCCTGAAACAGTGACACCAGTTAAAAATATATATCTTTTTTCCCTTCTTTCCCCTTGCTATATCTTTATCATTGGTGGCTAATTTTCAGTTTGGCCAGGCAGTAAACTATATGTCTTACAGACATTATCTCCTTATGTTAAGAGCAACCCTATGAGGTGGCACTGTTATTATCTGCAATTTCTTTTCCGGAGAAGGAAACTAAGGCTTAGAGGAGCTTAAAGATATGTTCATTCCACATTAATAAATTTAGAGCTGGGGTGAAAAAAATGGTGGCTGTTTGATTCCAAATATTTCACCTTGGCTTTCTGCCTGCTCATACTGCCCTGAATAGTACCCCTCTCCTGCATCAGCCCAACTTTGGTGCTGCTAACCCCTGATTTACTAGAGAATCACTTGCTGTTGTTTTGGCCTTGGGTAAGGAGATTGGAAATTGAAGTTATTGGACTTTTTTTCTGACCACTGATACCTGATTGGGGGATTAAAAGTTGAGATCATTTATTTTGACCAATCTAATATTCTTTTATAAGTTGTAATAACATAATCTTTATTTCTTCATTAAATATGGTCCAATAATTTAACAAATATTTATTGAGCATTTACTGCATTATGTGAGGCTTTGTTCTAGGTGCTGGGGTTACAGGAGAGACCAACACAGTTAAAAAAAAAACTCCTTAGAGCTAAAATCCATTTAACAAAAAGAGGTGGGAGGAAGAAGAAACAAAGGAGGAGAAGAGAAAAATAAATTATTCTCTACTAGTAAAAATTATAACGTCCTAAAGCAATATTAAGAGTTTTCAAACTTTGACTAGGGAAGGGTTAAAAATTGAATTATCTCATCAGTCTGTGCAAGAAACAAAGTAATGTAATGGAATATATTGACAATTAGAATAAATCTAAACCAGCAGGTCCATATGGTAGTTATCTTGGATAAGTTAAGAAATTGCCTAATGAATATATTAAACGAATTATGTTCCTTTTTGAAAAAAATTATGAACTGTTAAGTTAGGAAATAGGGGAAAAAATTTGTTTTCCAGATAAATGTGATAATGATGTGGGTAGTTGTTATCCGGTGTAGATAAGATACATAATTTAACAAAAGTAAAAATAACCAATGATTATTTAAAAAATGGAAATAAGCAATATATAAATTTTATAACCCCTGTTTCTAAATCTTCTTACCACATGAAGTTACTTTAGAGATTGGAATGTGGGGGTGGTACCACATATCATTCCATGTGGAGTTGCCATCCAGTTCCTAGGAAAAACACTCTAATGCCCTGTCCTGTCATTCAGATTCTTTTGTGTATACAAATTTAAAGTATGCCTTAGCTATGTGGAAATACATGAAGACAGCCCCAATAAGAACACAGGCTATTTATTCAGAGCTTGCTACAGCCAGGGAGTCAGCCTCCATCACTTGTATTTTGCAGAGACTCAGATATAGGCAAAGTAGTGGGAAATCTTTATAGTGAAAAAAAGAGAAGATTTTAGGCATACTCCCATTGGAGGCTGATAACATAGGAAGCTGAAAATGAGTTAACTAGAATCTAGTGGGCATCCTATGTGATTGATTTAGGGAACATACTGGGCTTTGTTTTGTTGTTGGTCCTGAGTGGCAAGAGAGGGTAAAATTAGGGATGCTGGCAGTTACCAACCAAGTCCATACCATTCTGAGCCTATTGCTGCAAAAGTTGTGATTTGGCTTCCAAGGCTGACTGCTGCCAGAGTTTTGTCATACATGGCATGGCCACTGTCCATTTGTATATTCAGACTCTCAGCCATATAGAACATCCAATTTCCATCAAAAATTAAAATCACAATGATAATATGAATTTTGTCTCTTGGTGCTATTCCTGTTCACACTCAGAAAAGTTAAGAACAAGGCTTAAGTTGGAGCCTACCACACCAAACTCAAAGAAGGATTAATACTTTAAAATCATTAAACAATAGGTAGGATGCCTGAAATATGCTCCTGATTGTCAAAGAGATATTTACACATACATATACTAGCCAGTCTCTCCAATAGTACTTGGGAGAATCATTAAATAAATCCATGCAGTTTGTCACCGTAAATAAGCTACATAAAGTGCCCTAAAGCAAATTAATCCTTGTACTTTAGAAGGTCAGCCCTTTTGGTTTTTGGTTTGAGGCTCATATTAGAAAACCTATGGTCGAAATCGCGAATATGGTTGAATAGGAACAGCTTCAGGCTACATCTCTCAGTGTGAGTGACATAGAAGATATGTGATTTCTGCATTTCCAACTGAGGTTCCGGGTTCATCTCAGGAGGTGTGTCGGCAAGTGGGTGCAGGACAGTGGGTGCAGGACAGTGGGTGCAGCCCACCGAGCGAGAGCTGAAGCAGGGCAAGGCATCACCTCACCCGAGAGGTGCAAGGGGTAAGGGAATTCCCTTTCCTAGCCAAGGGAAACTGTGACACACAGCACCTGGAAAATTGGGTCACTCCCACCCTAATACTGCACTTTTCCAAGGGTGTTAGCAAACGGCACACCAGGAGATTATATCCTGTGCCTGACTTGGAGGGTCCCATGCCCACAAAGCCTCCCTTAATGCTAGCACAGCAGTCTGAGATCTAACTGCAAGGTGGCAGCAAGGCTGGGGGAGGGGCGTTCACCATTGCTGAGGCTTGAGTAGGTAAACAAAGCAGCTGGGAAGCTCGAACTGGATGGAGCCCACCGCAGCTCAAGGAGGCCTGCCTGCCTCTGTAGACTCCACCTCTGGGAACAGGACATAGCCAAACAGAAGGCAGCAGAAACCTCTGCAGATTTAAATGTCCCTGTCTGACAGCATTGAAGAGAGTAGTGGTTCTCCCAGCATGGAGTTTGAGATCTGAGAACGGACAGACTGTCTGCTCAAGTGGGTCTCTGACCCCCGAGTAGCCTAACTGGGAGGCACCCCCCAGTAGGGGCAGACTGACACCTCACATGGCTGGGTACCCCTCTGAGACAAAGCTTCCAGAGGAATAATCAGGCAGCAACATTTGCTGTTCAGCAATATTTACTCTTCTACAGCCTTCGCTGCTGATACCCAGGCAAACAGGGTCTGGAGTGGACCTCCATGAAACCCCAACAGACCTGCAACTGAGGGTCCTGAGTGTTAGAAGGAAAACTAACAAACAGAAAGGACATCCACACCAAAATCCCATCTGTACATCACCATCATCAAGGACTAAAGGTAGATAAAACCACAAAGATGGGGGAAAAACAGCAGAAAAGCTGAAAATTCTAAAAATCAGAGTGTCCCCCTCCAAAGGAATGCAGCTCCTCGCCAGTAACGGAACAAAGCTGGACAGAGAATGACTTTGACAAGTTGAGAGAAGAAGGCTTCAGACAATCAAACTTCTCCAAGCTAAGGGAGGAAGTTCGAACCCATCTCAAAGAAGCAAAAAACCTTGAAAAAAGATTAGACAAATGGCTAACTAGAATACCCAATGTAAGGAAGTCCTTAAATGACCTGATGGAGCTGAAAACCATGGCACGAGAACTACATGACAAATGAACAATCTTCAGTAACTGATTCAATCAACTGGAAGAAAGGGTATCAGTGATTGAAGATCAAATTAATGAAATGAAGTGAGAAGATAAGTTTAAAGAAAAAAGAAAAGAACAAAGCCGCCAAGAAATGTGGGACTATGTGAAAAGACCAAAGCTACATCTGATTGGTGTACCTGAAAGTGACGGGGAGAATGGAACCAAGTTGGAAAACACTGCAGGATATTATCCAGGAGAACTTCCCCAACCTAGCAACGCAGGCCAACATTCAAATTCAGGAAATACGGAGAATGCCACAAAGATACTCCTCGAGAAGAGCAACTCCAAGACACATAATTGTCAGATTCACCAAAGTTGAAATGAAGGAAAAAATGTTAAGGGCAGCCAGAGAGAAAGGTTGGGTTACCCAGAAAGGGAAGCCCATCAGACTAACAGCGGACCTCTCGGCAGAAACTCTAGAAGCCAGAAGACAGTGGGGGCCAATATTCAACATTCGTAAAGAAAAGCATTTTCAACCCAGAATTTCATATCCAGCCAAACTTAGTTTCATAAGTGAAAGAGAAATAAAATCCTTTACAGACAAGCAAATACTGAGAGATTTTGTCACCACCAGGCCTGTCCTACAAGAGCTCCTGAAGGAAGTACTAAACATGGAAAGAAACAACTGGTACCAGTCAGTGCAAAAACATGCCAAATTGTAAAGACCATCGATGCTAGGAAGAAACTGCATCAACTAACGAGCAAAATAACCAGCTAACATCATAATGACAGGATCAAATTCACACATAACAATATTAACCTTAAATGTAAATGGGCTAACTGCTCGAATTAAAAGACACAGACTGGCAAATTGGATAAAGAGTCAAGACCCATCAGTGTGCTGTATTCAGGAGACCCATCTCACGTGCAGAGACACACATCGTCTCAAAATAAAGGGATAGAGGAAGATCTACCAAGCAAATGGAAAACAAAAAAGGCAGGGGTTGCAATCCTAGTCTCTGATAAAACAGACTTTAAACCACAAGATCAAAAGAGACAAAGAAGGCTATTACATAATGGTAAAGGGATCAATTCAACAAGAAGAGCTAACTATTCTAAATATATATGCACCCAATACAGGAGCACCCAAATTCATAAAGCAAATCCTCAGAGACTTACAAAGAGACTTATACTCCCACACAATAATAATAGGAGACTTTAACACCCCACTGTCAACATTAGCCAGATCAATGAGACAGAAAATTAACAAGGATATCCAGGAATTGAACTCAGCTCTGCACCAAGCAGACCTAATAGACATCTACAGAACTCTCCACCCCAAATCAACAGAATATACATTCTTCTCAGCACCACATCACACTTATTCCAAAATTGATCACATAGTTGTAAGTAAAGCACTCCTCAGCAAATGTAAAAGAACAGAAATTATAACAAACTGTCTCTCAGGCCACAGTGCAATCAAACTAGAATTCAGGATTAAGAAACTCACTCAAAACTGCCCAACTACATGGAAACTGAATGACCTGCTCCTGAATGACTAGTGGGTAAATAACGAAATGAAGGCAGAAATAAAGATGTTCTTTGAAACCAATGAGAACAAAGATACAACATACCAGAATTTCTGGGACACATTTAAAGCAGTGTGTAGAGGGAAATTTAAAGAACTAAATGCCCACAAGAGAAAGCAGGAAAGATCTAAAATTGACACCCTCACATCACAATTAAAATAACTAGAAAAGTAAGAGCAAACACATTCAAAAGCTAGCAGAAGGCAACACATAACTAGTAAGGCAGAACTGAAGGAGATAGAGACACAAAAAACCCTTCAAAAAAATCAAAGAATCCAGGAGCTGGTTTTTTGAAAAGATCAACAAAATTGATAGACTGCTAGCAAGACTAATAAAGAATAAAAGAAAGAAGAATCAAATAGACACAATAAAAAATGATAATGGGGATATCACCACTGACCCCACCAAAATACAAACTACCATCAGAGAATACTATAAACACCTCTATGCAAATAAACTAGAAAACCTAGAAGAAATGAATAAATTCCTGGACACATACACCCTCCCAAGACTAAACCAGGAAGAAGTCGAATCCATGAATAAACCAATAACAAAACAGAGAGCCAAATCAGGAATGAACTCCCATTCACAATTGCTACAAAGAGAATAAAATACCTAGGAATCCAACTTACAAGGGATGTGAAGGACCTCTGCAAGGAGAACTACAAACCACTGCTCAGTGAAATAAAAGAGGACACAAACAAATGGAAGAACATACCATGCTCATGGATAGGAAGAATCAATATCGTGAAAATGGCCATACTGCCCAAGGTAATTTATAGATTCAATGCCATCCCCATTAAGCTACCAATGACTTTCTTAACAGAATTGGAAAAAACTACTTTAAAGTTCATATGGAACCAAGAAAGAGCCCGCATTGCCAAGACAATCCTAAGCAAAAAGAACAAAGCTGGAGGCATCACGCTACCTGACATCAAACTATAGTACTAGGCTACAGTAACCAAAACAGCATGGTACTGGTACAAAAACAGAGATATAGACCAATGGAACAGAACATAGCCCTCAGAAATAATACCCCACATCTACAACCATCTGATCTTTGACAAACCTGACAAAAACAAGAAATGGAGAAAGGATTCCCTATTTAATAAATGGTGCTGGGAAAATTAGATAGCCATATGTAGAAAGCTGAAACTGGATCCCTTCTTTACTCCTTATATGAAAATTAATTCAAGATGGATTAGAGACTTAAATGTTAGACCTAAAACCATAAAAACCCTAGAAGAAAACCTAGGCAATACCATTCAGAACATAGGCATGGGCAAGGACTTCATGTCTAATACACCAAAAGCAATGGCAACAAAAGCCAAAATTGACAAATGGGATCTAATTAAACTAAAGAGTTTCTACACAGCAAAAGAAACTACCATCAGAATGAAGAGACGACCTACAGAATGGGAGAAAATTTTTGCAATCTACTCATCTGACAAAGGGCTAATATCCAAAACCTACAAAGAAGTCAAACAAATTTACAAGAAAAAAACAACCCCATCAAAAAGTGGGCAAAGGATATGAACAGACAGTTCTCAAAAGAAGACATTCATACAGCCAACAGACACATGAAAAAAATGCTCATCATCACTCACCATCAGAGAAATGCAAATCAAAACCACAATAAGATACCATCTCACCAGTTAGAATGACGATCATTAAAAAGTCAGGAAACAACAGGTGCTGGAGAGGATGTGGAGAAATAGGAACACTTTTACACTGTTGGTGGGACTGCAAACTAGTTCAACCATTGTGGAAAACAGTGTGACAATTCCTCAAGGATCTAGAAATAGAAATACCATTTCACCCAGTCATCCCATTACTGGGTGTATACCCATAGGATTATAAATCATGCTGCTATAAAGACACATGCACACGTATGTTTACTGAGGCACTATTCATAATAGTGAAGACTTGGAACCAACCCAAATGTCCATCAATGATAGAATGGATTAAGAAAATGTGGCAAATATACACCATGGAATACTATGCAGCCATAAAAAAGGATGAGTTCATGTCCTTTGTAGGTACATGGATGCTGCTGGAAACCATCATTCTCAGCAAACTGTCCCAAGAACAGAAAACCAAACACACATGTTTTCACTCATAGGTGGGAATTGAACAATGAGAACACTTGGACATAGTGTGGGGAACATCACACACTGGGCCTGTCATCGGATAGGGGGAGGAGGGAGGGATAGCATTAGGAGATATACCTAATGTAAATGATGAGTTAATGGGTGCAGCACACCAGCATGGCACATGTATACCTAGGTAACAAACCTGCACTTTGTGCACATGTACCCTGGAACTTAAAGTAGAATCAAAAATTTAAAAAAAAAAAAAAAAAGAAAACCTATGGTCTTTTTCTCTGTCTATAGCAGCTTAATATGATATCACTTTTGTCCCGCAATTATACTGGTTTCTCATATCATAGTTTTAGCTGTTCTGCAGGGTGATTGTCTGAGATGCTCTCTAGGATTCCCTAAGCTGAATTGCAGGTGTACAAAAAGTATCTATGTAAGAACATCCCAAACAAACCCTTCAAATTTGCTGATTATATGTCCAGAGTTAGAAGAGAAAAACAGAGAGGCTTAAGTCCATTTATGCTTACATTTCTATTTGCCATTAAAGACTTTGATTTTAAACTATCTTGGTTTCAACAATGATAGAGTAAAATGGCATTTCTACAGTTTTAGAAAAACTGGCTAGGGACTGGGTGCAGTGGCTCGTGCCAGTAATCCCAGCAATTTGGGAGGCCAAGGCAGGTGGATCACTTGAGCTCATGAGTTCAAGACCAGCCTGGCTAACATGGTGAAACCCTGTCTCTACTAAGAAAAAATACAAAACATAGCTGGGCGTGGTGGTGTGTGCCTGTAGTCCCAGCTACTTGGGAGGCTGAGACAGGAGAATTGCTTCAACTCAGGTGAAGGTTGCAGTGAATCGAGATTGCACCACTACATTCCAGCTTGGATGACACAGTGAGACTCCATCTCAAGAAAAAAAAAAAAAGAAGAACAAGAAGAAAAAAGAAAAACTGGCTAGGGTTTACCACTTGGGGGCAAAGACAGAATATAATGTGCTAAAATAAATAGTTCAAGCGATTCTTATGCCTGGGTATTACAGGTGTGTGCCACCATACCTGGCTAATTTTTTTTTTTTTTTTTTTTTTTTTCAGTAGAGATGGGGTTTCACCATGTTGCCCAGACTGGTCTTGAACTCCCGACCTCAGGCGATCTGCCTGCCTCAGCCTCCCAAAGTGTTGGGATTACAGGCATGAGCCACCGTGCCCAGCCGAGGTGTGTACTTTAAATGGGTGAACTGTGATATGTCAATTATATCTCAATGAAGTTGTTACCAAAGAAATTAGCAAAACATTATAACAGTTTATAACCTAGGCATTTAGGTTCAAATTCCTGTCTTTGTGGTTCTCACGCCATTCTTTAATCTCGTGAGATTGTTTTTAGAGAGAAAGGTCACATAACATAGTGGTAAAGAGCAAGGGCTTTGGAATCAGACTTTTGGCTTCAGCACTTTCAAACTATGTATGTTTGAGCAAATTATCTCACCTTTCTAAGTTTTCTAAACTGTAAATTGAGACTAATATCAGTCTCTTTGGGCTATTGTTAGGAAACCATAGCAAATATGTAATAAGTGTTAGCTACTATTAATGTTAAAACAAATTGACTTCCCATCAGCGTGGGCTATCTAAAAAGGGATGAACAAATCCTGCCTGTGAGCAAAGCACCATGCAGAATGATCGCAATGGAGAGCAACTCCAGAAGTTCATTTCAACAAAGATCTAGTGAGTGGTAGGCACTCAGCAGGGGATGTGGTAGGGGCTGGGAGGAGGTTAAAATAAAATATAGCTCCCTCAGTCCCCAGGAATTTACTGTCTGGTGGGTGGCACTAGGGGAAAAGGGTGTACCTCTTCATACCAGTGATTTTAATACATTTTTGAGATGTGGGTTTGCACCAAGTATTCAAGAGCAAGAGGAGAGACAAATGAAAATAATTCATGGGAAGGTATACTGAAGGAGATGAGACCCAAGCTGAGTTTTGAAGAATGAGAAAATTTAGCCTGGTAAAGAAAGGCCGGGAGAGTTTCTCTGGCGGTGGAAATAGCACAAGCAAAGCCTGAAAAGCCCACTTACATGCTAATTCTCAAATTGCTGTCTCCCAAATTCTGAGTTCCTATGTCAAATGCAAACTGAAAATCTTCATTTGGATGATTAATAGACTTTTTAATTTTTTTTAAACTTTTTAAGTTTTGGGGTACATGTGCAGGATGTGCAGATTTGTTATATAGATAAATGTATGCCATGATGGTTTGCTATACAGATCATCCTATCACCTAGGTATTAAGCCCAGCATCTATTAGCTGTTCTTCCTGATGTGCTCTCTCCTCCCATCTTCCACCCTCCAACAGGCCCCAGTGTGTGTTATTTCCCACCACGTGTCCATGTGTTATCAATCAGATCCCACTTACAAGTGAAAACATGCAGTGTTTAGTTTTCTGTTCCTGTGTTAGTTTGCTGAGGATAATGGCTTCCAGCTCCATCCATATCCCTGCAAAGGGCATGATCTCATTCCTTTTTATAGCTGCATAATATTTCATGGTATATATGTACCACATTTTCTTTGTCCAGTCTATCATTGATGGGCATTTAGGTTGGTTCCATGTCTTTGCTATTGTGAAGAGGGTTGCAGTGAACATATGCATGCACATATCTTTATAATAGAATGACTTATAATCCTTTGGGTATATACCCAGTAATGCGTTTGTTGGGTCAAATGGTATTTCTGCATCTAGTTCTTTGAGGAATTGCCACACTGTCTTCCACAATAGTTAAGCTAATTTACACTCCCACCAACAGTGTAAAAATGTTCCTTTTTCTCCACAATCTTGTCAACGTTTATTGTTACTTCTTTTTAATAATCACCATTCTGACTGGTGTGAGATGGTATCTCCTTGTGGTTTTGATTTGCATTTCTCTAATAATCAGCGATGTTGAGCTTTTCTTCATGTTTGTTGGCTGCGTGTATATCTTCTGTTGAGAAGTGTCTGTTCATGTCCTTTGCCCACTTTTTAATGGCTTTTTTTTTCTTGTAAATTTATTTAAGTACCTTGCAGATGCTGGATATTAGACCTTTGTCAGATGAATAGATTGCAGAAATTTTCTCCCATTCTGTAGGTTGTCTGTTCACTATGATGATAGTTTCCTTTACTGTGCAGAAGCTCTTTAGTTTACTGAGATCCCATTTGTCAATTTTTGCTTTTGTTGCAATTGCTTTTGGTGTTTTAGTCATGAAATCTTTGCCCGTGCCTATGTCCTGAATGGTATTGCCTAGGTTGTCTTCCAGGGTTTTTATAGTTTTGTCTTGCTATAGTCTCACTCTGTTGCCCAGGCTGGAGTGCAGTGGCACGATCTCAGCTTGCTGCAACCTCTGCCTCCCAGGTTCAAGTGATTCTCCTGCCCCAGCCTCCCGAGTACCTGGGGCTACAGGTGTGTGCCACCACTCCCAGCTAATTTTTGTATTTTTAGTAGAGACAGTGTTTCACCATGTTGGCCAGGCTGGTCACGAACTCCTGACCTCAAGTGATCCACTCGCATTGGCCTCCCGAAGTGCTGAGATTTCAGGCGTGAGCCACCATGCCTGGCCAAGTTTTGGATTTTACATTTAAATCTTTAATCCATCTTGAGTTAATTTTTGTGTATGGTGTAAGGAAGGGGTCCAGTTTCAATTTTCTGCATATGGCTAGCCAGCTATCCCAGCACCATTTATTAAATAGGGAATCCTTTCTCCATTTCTTGTTTTTGTCAGGTTTGTTGCAGATCAGATGGTTGTAGATGTGTGATCTTATTTCTGGGCTTCTATTCTGTTCAGTTGGTCTATGTGTCTGTTTTTGTACCAGTACCATGCTGTTTTGGCTACTGTAGCCCTATAGTATAGTTTGATGTCAGGTAGCGTGATGCCTCCAGCTTTGTTCTTTTTGCTTAGGATTGTTTTGGCTATTTGGGATCCCTTTTGGTTTTATATGAACTTTAAAATAGTCTTTCTAATTCTGTGAAGGATGTTGATGGTAGTTTAATGGGAATAGCACTGAATGTATAAATTGCTTTGGGCAGTATGGCCATTTTCACGATATTGATTCTTCCTTTCCATGAGCATGGAATGTTTTTCCATTTGTTTGTGTCATTTCTGATTTATTTGAGCAGTGGTTTGTAGTCCTCCTTGAAGAGGTCCTTCATTTCCCTTGTTAGTTTTATTCCTAGGTATTTTATTCTTTCTGTGGCAATTGTGAATGGGAGTTCATTCATGATTTTGCTCTCTGCTTGCCTGTTGTTGGTGTATAAAAATGCCAGTGATTTTTGCACATTGATTTTATATCCTGAGACTTTGCTGAAGTTGGTTATCAGCTTAAGAAGCCTTTGGACTGAGACGATGGGGTTTTCTAGATATAGGATCATGTCATCTGCAAACGAAGATAGCTTGACTTCCTCTCTTCCCATTTGAATACCTTTTATTTCTGTCTCTTGCCTGACTGCCCTGGCCAGAAGTTCCAATACTGTGTTGAATAGGAGTGGCAAGAGAGGGCATCCTGGTGTTGACTTTCAAGGGGGATGCTTCTAGCTTCTGCCCATTCAGTATGATATTTGCTGTGAGTTTGTCATGTATGGCTCTTATTATCTTGAAGCATGTTCCTTCAATACCTAGTTTATTGAGAGTTTTTAACATGAAGAGATGTTGAAGTTTATCAAAGGCCTTTTTTACATCTGTTGAGATAATCATGTGGTTTTTTTCTTTAGTTCTGTTTATGTGATGAATCACATTTATTGATTCGTGTATGTTGAACCAAACTTACATCCCAGGAATTAACCCTACTTGATCATGGTGGATAAGCTTTTTGATGTATTGCTGGATTTGGTTTGCCAGTATTTTATTGAGGATTTTTGCATTGATGTTCATCAAGGATATTGGCCTGAAGTTTTCTTTTTTTTGTTGTGTCTCTGCCGGGTTTTGGTATCAGGATGATGCTGGTCTCATAGAATGAGTTATGGAGGAGTCCCTCCTTTTCAACTGTTTGGAATAGTTTCAGTAAAAATGGTACCAGCTATTCTTGGTATCTCTGGGTAGAATTCAGCTGTGAATCTGTTTGGTCCTAAGCACTTTTATTGTTGTTGTTGTTGTTAGGCTGTTTATTACTGCCTCAATTTCAGAACTCATTACTGGTCTATTCACAGATTCGATTTATTCCTGGTTCAGTCTTGGGAGGGTGTATGTGTCTAGGAAGTTATCTATTTCCTTTAGATTTTATAGTTTATGTGCATAGAGGTGTTTATAGTCTTATCTGATGGTGGTTTGTATTTCTGTGGAATCAGTGGTGATATCCCCCTTAACATTTCTGATTGTGTTTATTTGAATCGTCTGTCTTCTGTATTAGTCTAGCTAGTGGTCTATTACTTAAAAAAAAACAAAAAACCAGCTTCTGGATTCGATACTCTTTTGAAGGGTTTTTCATGTCTCTATCTCCTTCAGTTCAGCTCTAATCTTGGTTATTTCTTGTCTTCTGCTAGCTTTGGGGTTTGTTTGGTCTTGGTTCTCTTGTTCTTTCAGTTTTGATATTAGATTGTTAACCTGAGATCTTTCTATCTTTTTGATGTGAGCGTTTAGTGCTATATATTTCCCTTTTAACACTGCTTTAACTGTGTCCCAGAGATTCTGGCATGTTGTTAATTTGTTCTCATTAGTTTCAAAGAAGTTTTTGATATCTGCCTTAATTTCATTATTTACCCAAGAGTCATTCAGAAGCAGGTTGTTCAATTCCCATGTAGTTGTGTGGTTTTGAGTAAATCTCTTAATCTTGAGTTCTAATTTGATTGCCCAGTGGTCTGAAAGACTGTTAGGATTGCAGTTATTTTGCATTTGCTGAGGATTATTTTACATCTGATTATGTGGTCAAATTCAGAGTAAGTACTGTGTGGCAATGGGAAGAATGTATATTCTGTTGTTTTGTGGCGGAGAGATCTGTAGATGTCTATCAGGTCCACTTGATCCAGATCTAAGTTCAGGTCCTGAATATCATTGTTAATTTTCTATCTCAGTGATCTGTCTAATATTGTCAGTAGGATGTTAAGGTCTCCCACTATTATTGTATGGGAGTTTAAGTTTCACTGAAGGTCTCTAAGAACTTGCTTTATGAATCTGGGTGCTCCTGTATTGGGTGCATATATATTTAGGATAGTGTATTACAGGTCTCTAGAGGGACAGAACTAATAGGATATATATGTATTTATATATGTATCTATATATAGGGGGTGTGTGTATATATATCACTATGGTGTATAGGGATCTCTATATATCCTAATTATATATATATAATATATATATTTTGTATATATATAGAAGTGGAGCTTATTAGGATACACACACACACACACACATATATATATGTATGTATGTAAAGGGGAGTTTATTAAGTATTAACTTACACAATCACACAATCACAAGGTCTCACAATAGGCTGTCTGCAACCTGAGGAGCAAAGAGAGCCAGTCTGAGTCCCAAAACTGAAGAACTTGGAGTCCAATGTTTGAGGGCAGGTAGCATCCAGCATGGCAGAAAGATGGTTGGGAGGCTAGGCCAGTCTCTCCTTTTCACATTTTTCTGCCTGCTTTATTTTCACTGGCAGCTGATAAGATTGTGCCCACCAGATTAAGGGTGGATCTGCCTTCCTCAGCCCACTGACTCAAATGTTAATCTCTTTTGGCAATACTCTCACAGATACACCCAGGATCAATACTTTGTATCCTTCAATCAAGTTGACACTCAGTACTAACCATCACAGATAGTTAGGTCTTCTTGTTTAATTGAACCCTTTACCGTTATGTAAAGCCCTTCTTTGTCTTTTTTTAATCTTTGTTGGTTTAAAGTCCTTATTGTAAGAAATTAGAATTGCAACCCCTGCTATTTTCTGTTTTCCATTTGTTTGGTAAATTTTACTCCATCCCTTTATTTGAGCCTATGTGTGTCTTTGCATGTAAGATGGGTCTCTTGAAGACATCATATTGATGGTTCTTGGTTCTTTTTTTGTTTGTGTGTGTTCTCTTTATTTATTTATTATTTTAAAAATATCTTTTTTTTTTTTTTTTACTTTAAGTTCTGGGGTACGTGTGCAGAAAGTGCAGTTTTGTTACATAGGTATACATGTGCCACGGTGGTTTGCTGCACCCATCAACCTGCCACCTACATTATGTATTTCTCCTAATGTTATCCCTCCTCTAGCCCCCTACTCCCTGACAGGCCCCGGTGTGTGATCTTCCCCTCCCTATGTTCATGTGTTCTCATTGTTCAACTCTCACTTATGAGTGAGAACATGTGGTGTTTGGTTGTTTGTTCTTGTGACAGTTTGCTGAGAATGATGGTTTCCAGCTTCATCCATGTCCCTGCAAAGGATGTGAACTCATGAACTCATGCTTTTTTATGGCTGCATAGTATTCCATGGTGTATATGTGCCACATTTTCTTTATCCAGTCTATTATTGATGGACATTTGGGTTGGTTCCAATTCTTTGCTATTGTGAATAGTGCTGCGATAAAAATGTGTCTATGTGCCTTTATAGTAAAATGATTTATAATCCTTTGGGTATATACCCCGTAATGGAATCGCTAGGTCAAATGGTATTTCTAGTTCTAGATTCTTGAGGAATTGCCACACTGCCCTCCACAATGGTTGAACTAATTTACACTCCCACCAACAGTGTAAAAGCATTCCTATTTCTCCACTCTGATGATAGTTTCTTTTGCTGTGCAGAAGCTCTTTAGTTTAATTAGATCCCATTTGCCTGTTTTGGCTTTTGTTGCCATTGCTTTTGGTGTTTTAGACATGAAGTCTTTGCCCATGCCTATGTCCTGAATGGTATTGCCCAGGTTTTCTTCTAGGATTTTTATGGCCCTAGGTCTTAGCACATTTAAGTCTTTGATCAGTCTTGAGCTGATTTTTGTATAAGGTGCAAGGAAGGGGTCCAGTTTCAGTTTTCTGCATATGGCTAGCCAGTTTTCCCAACAACATTTATTAAATAGGGAATTCTTTTCCCTGTTCCTTGTTTGTGTCAGGTTTGTCAAAGATCAGATGGTTGTAGATGTGTGGTGTTATTTCTGAGGCCTCTATTCTGTTCCATTGGTCTATGTATCTGTTTTGGTACCAGTACCATGCTGTTTTCATTACTGTAGCCTTGTAGTATAGTGTGAAGTCAAGCAGCATGATACCTTCAGCTTTGTTCTTCTTGCCCAAGATTGTCTTGGCTATGCAGGCCCTTTTTTGATTCCATATGAACTTGAAATTAGTTTTTTCCAATTCTGTGAAGAAAGTCAGTGGTAGCGCTTGATGTGTATAGCATTGAATCTATAAATTACTTTGGGCAATATGGTCATTTTCACGATTGGCCTATCCATGTGATTCTTCCTATCCATGAGCATAGAATGTTTTTCCATTTGTTTGGGTCCTCTCTTATTTCCTCGAGCAGTGGTTGGTAGTTCTCCTTGAAGAGATTCTTCACATCTCTTGCAAGTTGTGTTCCTAGGTATTTTATTCTCTTTGTTGCAGTTGTGAATGGGAGTTCACTCATGATTTGGCTCTCTGTTTGTTATTGGTGTATAAGAATGCTTGTGATTTTTGCACATTGATTTTGTATTCTGAGACTTTGCTGAAGTTGCTTATCAGCTTAAGGAGATTTTGCGTTTTGACTATGGGGTTTTCTAAATATACAATCATGTCATCTGCAAATAGAGACAATTTGACTTCCTTGCTTCCTATTTGAATATCCTTTATTTCTTTCTCTTGCCTGATGGCCCTGGCCAGAACTTCCAATACTATGTTGAATAGGAGTGGTGAGAGAGGGCATCCTTGTCTTGTGCTGGTTTTCAAAGGGAATGCTTCCAGTTTTTGCCCATTTAGTATGATATTGGGTTTGTCATAAATAACTCCTATTATTTTGAGATATGTTCCATTGATACCCAGTTTATTGAGAGTTTTTAGCATGAAAGGGTGTTGAATTTTGTTGAAGGCCTTTTCTGCATCTATTGAGATAATCATGTGGTTTTTGTGATTGTTTCTGTTTATATGATGGATTATGTTTATTGATTTGTGTATGTTGAACCAGTCTTGCATCCCAGGTATGAAGCCAGCTTGATCGTGGTAGATAAGCTTTTTCATGTGCTGCTGGATTTGGTTTGGCAATGTTTTATTAAGCATTTTGGCATCGACGTTCATCAGGGATATTGACCTGAAATTTTCTTTTTTTTGTCGTGTCTCTGCCAGGTTGTGATATCAGGATGATGCTGGACTCATAAAATGAGTTATGGAGGATTCCCTCTTTTTCTATTGTTTGGAATAGTTTCAGAAGGAATGGTACCAGCTCCTCTTTGTACCTCTGGTAGAATTAGGCTGTGAATCTGTCTGGTCCTGAACTTTTTTTGGTTTGTAGGCTGTTAATTACTGCCTCAATTTCAGAACTTGTTATTAGTCTATTCAGGGATTTGGCTTCTTCATGGTTTAGACTTGGGAGGGTGTATGTGTCCAGAAATTTATCCATTTCTTCTAGATTTTCTAGTTTATTTGTGTAGAGGTGTTTATAGTATTCTCTAGTGGTGGTTTGTATTTAAGTGGGGTCGGTGGTGATATCCCCTTTGTCATTTTTTATTGCATCTATTTGATTCCTCTCTCTTTTCTTCTTTATTAGTCTTGCTAGTGGTCTATCTACTTTGTTGATCTTTTCAAAAAACCAGCTCCTGGATTCATTGATTTTTTGAAGGGTTTTTAGTGTCTCTATCTCCTTCAGTTCTGCTGTGATCTTAGTTATTTCTTGTCTTCTGCTAGATTTTGAATTTCTTTGCTGTTGCTTCTCTAGTTCTTTTCATTTTGATTTTAGGGTGTCAATTTTAGATCTTTCCTGGTTTCTCTTGTGGGCATTTAGTGCTATAAATTTCCCTCTCCACACTGCTTTAAATATGTCCCAGAGATTCTGGTACGTTGTGTTTTCGTTCTCATTGGTTTCAAAGAACATCTTTATTTCTGCCTTCATTTTGTTATTTATCTAGTAGTCATTTAGAAGCAGGTCATTCAGTTTCCATGTAGTTGCACGGTTTTGAGTGAATTTTTTAGTCCTAAGTTCTAGTTTGATTGTACTGTGATCCGAGAGACTGTTTGTTATGATTTCTCTTCTCTACATTTGCTCAGGAGTGTTTTACTTCCAATTATGTGGTCAATTTTAGAATAAGTGCGATGAGATGCTGAGACAAATGTATATTCTGTTGATTTGGGGTGGAGAGTGCTGTAGATGTCTATTAGGTCTGCTTGGTCCAGAACTGAGTTCAAGTCCTGAATATCCTTGTTAATTTTCTGTCACGTTGATATGTCGTGTTAAAGTCTCCCACTATTATTGTGTGGGAGTCTAAGTCTCTTTGTGGGTCTCTAAGAACTTGCTTTATGAATCTGGATGCTCCTGTATTGGGTGCATATATATTTAGGATAGTTAGCTCTTCTTGCTGCATTGATCCCTTTACCATTATGTAATGCCTTTCTTTGTCTCTTTTGATCTTTGTTGGTTTAAAATCTGTTCTAGCTGAGATTAGGATTACAACTCCTGCTTTTTTTTTCTTTCCATTTGCTTGGTAAATATTCCTCTATCCCTTTATTTTGAGCCTTTATGTGTCTTTGTATGTGAGATGGGTCTCCTGAATACAGCACACTGATGGGTCTTGACTCTATCCAATTTGCCAGTCTGTGTCTTTTAACTGGGGCATTTAGCCCATTTACATTTAACTTTAATATCGTTATGTGTGAATTTGATCCTGTCATTATGATGTTAGCTGCTTGCTTTGCCCATTAGTTGATGCAGTTTCTTCACGGTGTCAATGTTATTTACAATTTGGCATGTTTTTGCAGTGGCTGGTACCGGTTGTTCCTTTCCATGTTCATTGCTTCCTTCTCTTGTAAGGCAGGCCTGGTGGTGACAAAATCTCTCAGCATTTGCTTGTCTGTAAATGATTTTATTTCTCCTTCACTTACAAAGCTTAGTTTGGCTGGATATGAAATTCTGTGTTGAAAATTCTTTTCTTTAGGCAGGTTGAATATTGACCCCTTCTCTCTTCTGGCTTATAGAGAGATCTGCCGTTAGCCCCATGGGCTTCCGTTTGTGGGTAACCCCACCCTTCTCTCTGCCCTTTTTTCCTTCATTTCAACCTTGGCAAATCTGACGATTATGTGTCTTGGAGTTGCTCTTCTCTAGGAGTATCTTTGTGGTGTTCTCTGTATTTCCCGAATTTGAATGTTGGCCTGTCTTGCTAGGTTGCGGAAGTTCTCCTGAATAATATCCTGAACTTGGTTTGCGAATTGAACTTGGTTCAATTCTCCTCGTCACTTTCAGGTACACCAGTCAAACGTGGATTTGATCTTTTCACATATTTCTTGGAGGCTTTGTTTGTTCTTTTTCACTCTGTTTTCTCTAATCTTGTTTTCTCTCTTTATTTCATTAAGTTTATCTTCAATAGCTGATATCCTTTCTTCTGCTTGATTGATTCAGCTATTGAAACGTGTATGCTTCACAAAGTTCTCATGCTGTGTTATGCAGCTACATCAGGTCATTTATGTTCTTCTCTACACTGGTTACTCTAGTTAGCAATTTGTCTAACCTTTTTTCAAGGTTCTTAGCTTCCTTGCATTAGGTTAGAACATGCTCCCTTAGTTTGGAGGAGTTTGTTATTACCCACCTTCTGAAGCCTATTTCTGTCAATTTGTCAAACTCATTCTCCATCCAGTTTTGTTCCCTTGCTGGCAAGGAGTTGTGATCCTTTACAGAAGAAGAGACGTTCTAGTTTTTGAAATTTTCAGCTTTTTTTGCACTGGTTTCTCCCCATCTTTGTGGATTTATCTACCTTTGGTCTTTGATGTTGGTGACCTTCAGATGAGGTCTTTGAGTGGACATGCTATTTCTTTCTGTTGGTTTTCCTTCTGACAGGCCCCTCTACTGCAGGTCTGCTGGAGTTTTCTGGAGGTCCACTCCTCACCCTGTTTGCCTGGGTATCACCAGCAGAGGCTGCAGAAGAGCAAAGATTGCTGCCTGACCTTTCCTCTGGAAGCTTAGTCCCAGAGGGGTGCCTGCCAGATGCCAGCCAGAGCTCTCCTGTATGAGGTGTCTATCGGCCCCTACTGGGACGTGTCTCCCAGTCAGGATACACGGGGGTCAGGGACCCACTTGAGGAGGCAGTCTGACCCTTAGCTGAGCTGGAATGCTGTGCTGGGAGGTCTGTTGCTCTCTTCAGAGCTGTCAGGCAGGAAAATTTAAGTCTGCTGAAGCTGTGCCCCGAGCCACCCCTTTCTCCAGGTGCTCTGTCCCAGGGAGATGGGGGTTTTATCTGTAAGTCCCTGACTGGGGCTGCTGCATTTTTTTCAGAGATGTCCTGCCCAGAGAAGGGAAATCTGGCAGTCTGGCCACAGCAGCCTTGCTGAGGTGCAGTGGGATCCACCCACTTCTAACTTCCCAGTAGCTTTGTTTACACTGGGAGTGTAAAACCGCCTACTCAAACCTCAGCAATGGTGGACACCCCTCCCCCCACCAAGCTTGAGTGTCCCAGGTCGATCTCAGACTACTGCCGTGCTGGCAGCGAGAATTTCAAGCCAGTGGATCTTAGTTTGCTGGGTTCTGGGAAGGTGGGACCCCCAAGCCAGGCCACTTGGCTCCCTGGCTTCAGCACCCCTTTCCAGGGGAGTGTACGGTTCTGTCTCACTGGTGTTCCAGGTGCCACTGGGGTACGGAAAAGAACTCCTACAGCTAGTTTGGTGTCTTCTCAAATGGCTACCCAGTTTTGTGCTTGAAACCCAGGGCCCTGGTGGGGTAGGCACCAGAGGGAATCTCCTGGTTTGTGGGTCACAAACACCATGGGACAAGAGCAGTATCTGTGCTCTAGTTCCTCAGGCTCAGTCCCTCACGGCTTCCCTTGGGTGGGGGAGAAATTCCCCAACACCTTGCACTTCCTGGGTGAGGTGACGCCCCACCCTGCTTCGGCTTCCCCTCTGTGGGCTGTACCCACTGTCCAATCAGTCCCAATGAGATGAACTGCATACCTCAGTTGGAAATGCAGACATCACCCTCCTTTAGTGTCCATCTCGCTGGGAGCTGCAGATCACAGCTGTTCCTATTCGGCCATCTTGCCAGCTGTCTCGGTCTTGGTTGTTTATCCAGCTTGCCATTCTGTGTCATTTAATTGGGGCATTTAGCCATTTACATTTAAGGTTAGTATTGTTATGTGTGGACTTGATCCTGTCTTCATAAAGGTAGCTGGATATTTTGCAGATTTGTTTATGTGGTTGCTTCATAGTGTCACTGGTCTGTGTACTTCATTCAGTGTTTTTTTGTTTGTTTTTTTACTGGCTGGTAATGGTTTTTCCTTTCCATATTTAGTGCTTCCTTCAGGAGCTCTTGCAAGGCAGTTTTGGTGGTGACAAATTCCCTCAGCATTTGCTTGTCTGAAGAGGATCTTATTACTTCTCCACTTATGAAGCTTATTTTGGCTGGATATGAAATTCTGGGTTGGAAATTCGGTTGAGAATGCCGAATACTGGCCCCCAATTTCTTCTAACTTGTAAAGTTTCCACTGAGACGTCCACTGATAGTCTGAGGGGTTTCCCTTTGTAGGTGACCTGGTCTTTTTCTCTGGCTGCCCTGAACATTTTTTCTAACATTTTGACCTTGGAGAATCTGATGATTATGCGTCTTGGGGTTGATCTTTTTATGGAGTATCTTTCTGGGGTTCTCTGCATTTCTTGAATTTGAATGTTGGCCTGTCTTGCTAGGTTGGTGACATTCTCCTGGATGGTATCCTGAAGTATGTTTTTCAATTTGGTTTAGGGTAATAGACTTCTTAAACTCTCTCTCAGTGTGGTCCACTCACAGCTTTCTCCAACTCTGTTGATGGCAACTAAACTTTTCTGGCTGTTCAGACCAAATTCTGGAGTCATTCTCAACTACTTTGTTTCATTCCCATGTCCAACTTGTCAGGAAATCCTCTTGGCTCTACTGTTAAAATGTCTGCAGAATCTATCTCAGACCTGTACTGTTTGTGCTGAACCACCCGGTCTGAGCTACCATTAGCTCTTGCCCGCTTCGAGTCATGCTAATATTAATATATTCTCTAGACAACACCCAGAGTGATTCTTTCAAATAGAACTAAAGTCATGTCATTTCTCTGTTCAAACTCTGCTATGGTTTGCATTTCACTCAGAATGAAATCTGGAGTCCTTACCAAGGGCCCACAAAGCCCTTTGTGATTTGTCCCCCCACCCCCACCTCTCCCTTATCTTCTGCCAGTATCCCATCACTTCATTTCGTCCTCTAATTTTGTCTGGCCAATATAGTGTTTATTTTTGTCTTCTCCTATGTAATAGGGAAAAGGCAATGAATATAACTAGATGGGAGTTACGGTTCCTTGCAATATAAGCACCCATTGTCTTATTCCTTCTTTTCTTAAGCATTCATATACCTGTGGGGCCCCTGCCAGCCTTGGAGTATTCCTACAATGTAGGAGGCAATTGTGAAGCCACCAAAGGTTTTAAGCAGGTCAGATTTGCATTCAGATGGATGATTTTGCATTCATCATGGAGAAGGGGCTTAAACTGAACTCCCCTGGAAGCAAAGACTGAAAAAAGCAGTTAGGAAGCTTTTACAGCAGTTCAGATGGAGCCTGTACTAAGGATCTGCTTACTAGCAGGAGCGGAGAGGAGACTCCAGATTTCAGAAACACTAAGGCAGAATAAGGAGAATCTAGTGCTTTACTGAATAAGAGGGTTGAGGGGCGGGAATAAGTTTTAGGGAAAAGCTCCCAGGTTTCTGGCTTGAGTCTTGCGTAACCTAACAGACGAAGGTACCATGTTAGGTGAACATGAGGCCTCCTCAGGTAATTTTTAAGCCTAGCTCTCTTCAAAACGCAGCAGTCCTAACTGGCACACACGTGTTGGGGAAGTTCGCGGTTCCTATAGGCCGCGAATTATTTAACTTTTTACACAAGCATTTCATACAACTGTGATGGAGATCAAGAGCTGTGTGTTGCGGGCCTCCTGAGGAATGATGAAAACTCGAGGCCCGAGTCTTCCCTGCTTCCTCCGCTTCCCGGGACCAGCCGCTCTGGCGGCCTCGCGCCCCGCGTGCCTGCGGCCTCTCCCTCCCGTGGAGCACCGCGTTTCTCTAGCCGGTGCTGTTTGGCTGTAGTGGAGGAAGAACGGGCCTGAGCCGCGGTCCCACAGTAACGAATTAGCGGCCAGTCGGGTCTCCAGGGCCACAGGCTTCTCCAGGGCGCCCCTCCCGGGTGACTGCGCCGCGGATCTGCACGCGCGTCCGTCCCCAGTCCTTCGCGGCGCTGGCCCCTGCACAGAAGGAGGAGGAAGGGAGGGCAGGAGGCGGCTGAGTCCTTCCCATCGCGGCTTGGTAACCCTGAAAGGCGCCTGACAGGGCGGCCTTGGCCTCCCAGGGCGGCCGCATTGTCTAAGCTCCATAGCAACCCCGGCGCGTTGCTGGCCACACGAGCCGGCGTAGCTCCGGCGCCCGCGCGCCGCCGCCGCGTCGCTCCGGCCCTGACCCGCGCTGGGCCCGCGCGCTGGGGCCCTGACGGCCCGCGCGGGCTCCAGGAGCGGGCAGAGGCGACGGCATGCCCGTGAAGAGGCTCACAGCGGGTAGGTGGCGGCCCCACAGGGACGGAGGACCAGCCCGCGGCGTCCGGGCCGCACCACGCGCCAGCCTCTGGACTTTACCTCCTGCCCTCCTAGAGGTACCCCCGCTCCCAGACATGAGAAAAAAGGGCTTCACTGCCCTCCTGTTGGATTTCATGACGAATTTCACGTCCTCGCCGGTTTACGCTGGCACCGCATTATCTCGCTTAATTCTACATATTGTACGTAGAATAATAGAGGGTTCCGTCTATAAAGAAGGGTAACTGCTGGGTCACGGTGAATTAGTGACCAGGCAGGATTCCAGAGGCCTTTCCTTCCCTCTTCCACCTTGAATTCCAACTTAAAATGCAAGCCATGTACAGAGAATGAAGAGAGGGCCAGAGATGTACTGAGCGTGCCCGTGTATAACATAGGGCTAGGTGCTGTCTCCCATGATTTCATTTACTCGAAGGAAATCAGTTTTGAGGGAGATAATGTAATATTTTGTCTTGTTTCAGAGCCACCAGCTATTACAGAAGAAGAATTTGTAAGTACGATTTCAAGGGGCTATTTTTTTTTTTTTGGTCTTTAAAAATATAGCAAATATTAGATCATAGAAGAAAGCTGTGTGTTTTCTTTCCTCCTTTTTGCCAGAGTTTTGGTTTAGAAACAATTGTAATAACTGTGTACAAGATTTTTTTGAATTCTCTATCTGGCACATTTTTAAGAAGGGGCCAGTTAATTTGTATGGTGGATGTTGTTCATCGTTAAAGTTCTTTCACATAGATGGCCTCATTTAATTTCTCTAAACTCTTTAATGACTCCATGAGAGGAAAGTTTTATCTCCATGGCTCTATTGTGATGTGGCTGTGCAGTTCCTGGTTGGAGTAAACAAAAGTAAATGGCATTGATGGATAAAGAGTGGTCAATTTATCATTCCTTTACAAATGTACTAAATACTCTCAGCTCAGACTTCTAGAGAGGTTAAATAATAAAAGTACTTTGCTAAATATATCCTATATATTGTCATTTAGGTGAGTGCTACATTTAGGGTGGGTTCCATTGTAATTCCCATTGTATACAGTGGTTATGGAACTTGCCTGAGGTTACACAGACAAACATGAGGTGTCAGAACCTAATTCCTACCAAGGTCTGAGTCTGATTCCAAGAACTCTAAGCACTTCCATTATTTATTTATGTCTTCCAGCACTTATTTCTATGTTGGCTAATTATCTTATTTGCTTTTGGCTTTCAATCAACAAACATGAGTGATTGTATAGTCATAATGTGGTCCTAGATGCTGAGGTTAAGTCTCAAGAAGTTCACAGTATAGCAGGGCCTAAGAGAGAAGAAAGGGCTAAGGCTGTGTGTGCTGGTGGCTTTCACATTCACCTTTCCAGAGCTCTGGTCCATTGCTGGGAGAGACAGACACACACACACACACATACACATACACACATACACACACAGAGCCACTGAAGGTAGAGGTACACAGAGCAAGTCAGAAATTCCTCCCATCTTCTGGCCATGTTGGCAGAGCTCTGCTTTAAGAAAAAAAAAATACATTATACACACACACACACACACATATTTTGAGACAGGATCTCCCTCTGTCACCCAGGCTGGAGTGTAGTGGCCCCATCACAGCTCACTGCAGCCCTGACCTCCCTGGGCTCAGGTGATCTTCCTGGCTCAGCCATCTCAGTTGCTGGCACTATAGGCACATGCCAGCACACCTGGCTAATTTTTATATTTTTTGTAGAGACAGAGTTTCACCATGTTGCCCAGGCCAGTCTTGAATTCCTGGGCTCAAGCGATCCATCCACCTTGGCCTCCTGAAGTGCTAGGATTACAGACCCGAGCCACCATGCCAGGCCCAGCCACTCTGCTTTTAATGGGAAATTTCTTTAAGCTGCTCCAGGCCTTCCTGAACTACTCTTAGTTGCAGCAGGAGGTGAGCATTTCTGAAGCCAGCAAATTTTTTCCCATACTGCTGAAGAACACTCAACAACACGCCACTTACCGTTTGAGCAGTTCACCTAACCATTTTAGATGTTGGCCCCATCCTTGAACTCATGATAGCTTGAAGACTCTAGGTGTTCCCTTTCTCTTGGCTTGATTTCACTGTCTCCGAGTTCTCTTATCTTTCATTATTATTCCTCCTTTCTGGCTTCTCTTTTTCTTTTCTCATGAAAGTACTGACCTTTAGGATTCTGTTCTCTGGGCTTTCTCTGGGTGAGCTCCTCTTCTCCTCCTATAGCTTCAGTACCCCTGTTTCGTGGGACTTCCACATCTCCAATAAAAGATGGAGTTGTCTAACTTTTAATGCCACTTTTAATGCCAGCTCTATATATCCAGTGGATTATTGGGACTCTTCATCATCTGAATGTCCGTGTCAACAGTCTAAACTGAACTCTCCTCAGGCCCCCCGACCCCATGCTGTTTTTTCTCCACTTCTTATTTTGGTTTGTGGTGCCACTGGCCAGTCACTCAAAGCCTTTCTTCCCTTTTCTTCATCCCCTGCCTGCAATCATTTACCAAGCTCTTTTCGTAGCCATATCTTTTTCTCCATCCACACAACTACTGTCTCATTTCAGGCCCCCACCCTGGGCCTGGACTTTGGTAGTAATTCTAACTGATGTCATTGCCTCCAATATTCCTTCTGCCAACTCCAATTTTTCTTTGTCTAAAGCGTAAAATTCAAGCTCCTGAGCATCAGTTGTATTAGATTACTCCCTATTCCTTTGCTCTGTCTGCCTTTAGATTTTTCCCTCTCCTGTCACTCTTACCCTGGCTATCAGATTGCTATTAATTTTTTAAAACATTACCATGTTACTAGCTTGCTCAGAGCTTTTATTAATAGCTAGTATTTATTGAATGCTGACCATATACTAGCTACTAACAACCCTATTAGGTGCTAACCACATACTAGCTACTAACAACACTATTAGGTGGTTATTACTGCCCACATTTCACAGAAGAGGAGGTCGAAGTTCACAGTGGTTAACTAAATGGGCCTGAGGCCGCATATCTCGTAACTGGTAAAGCCAAAATGTCAAATGCTTTGCTTTAAGCCTTCAAAACCTTTTCTATAACTTTTCAGCCTTCTTTAACCTTATCTCCCAATGCTTTGCTCTGTGATAAAGACAACATTCTTACTGTTTTTGATTTCGTTTATAAACTACATCCACATGCCTCCTGCCCCAGCCAAACTATACCCCACTTGTCTCCTTGCCTTTGCTGTCAAATTTTGTCTCAGTTGCCCTTCCCCATCTATTTCACAATCTTGCACATTCTTCAAGGCCCAGCTAATCTCCTCCATTAAGCCTTTCCAACTAACCTCATCCAGACTGCCTGTGAGCTCTGAGCAGCTTTTAGCTGAGAGCAGTTTATAACCAGATTCTCAAATTCACATGCTCAACCAAGTATTGTCTATAGATTAAATAATTAACATGTCTTGCACATGTATTTACCCCTGTTTTTCCAAAGTGTGAAAGTATTGTTCTCATTAATAAATTACATATTCTTAGGAAAAATGTATCATGGACCTGTAGTTCCCCAAACTCCATTGTCTCCTTTTCCATAGTAGATATTAGAACCATTGCTATCCCAGGTTAAGACTACGTTTTTTAGTTTCCCTTGCAGCCAAATGTGTTTATGGAACCAAATTCTGGCCAATACGATGTAAGCAGAAGTGTTGTGTCCTACTTCTCTGGAGAGCGGATGTTTATAGAGATCAAATAACGGACCCTTAGGTCACACAGCTAGTAATTAGTTGAGCCACATTTAGAAGCTGGGCTATTCTAACTTTAATACTTACATAAGTGTAGAAGGAAAGAATGAACCCTTTTTCTTCTTTTCTGCCGGCTGGAATAAAGTTGTGATGCTGGAGCTAAAGCAGTCATCTTAGATCATGAGGTGGACCTGGCATCTTTAGGATGGCAGAGACATAAGATCAGAGGGGCCTGGGTCCCTGATATTTGGGAAGCCGCAATACCTTATGATTAATGCCTTATGATTACAACTGCTTATGATTGAGAAAAATATTTTATTATTTTATTTAAGTAGTTTTCTGTTTTTTGTTTTTTTGGTTTTGTGCTCCTGTGTTCATACCAACTTTTTTTTCATATTGTATTTTCTCAGTGGATCTAAAAGTACAATGCTGTTGTGGACACCCGCAAAATAATATTTGAAACTTAACATGGGGTCTTCATCCTCAAAGATAGAATAACTCATTTAGAATAAAGTATTTGTTTGTCAGGGATACATACCTTGTATATATTTTAAATTTTTTACCTAGGTATAAGGTACACATTGAGAAAGTTTAAAGTGAGAGTGAATTACAAAATTTACACATTAAAATTTAGGGCTGGGCACAGTGGCTCATGCCTATAATCCCAGCACTTTGGGAGGTCAAGGTGGGGCGGATCACAAAGTCAGGAGATTGAGACCATCCTGGTTAGCACAGTGAATCCTTGTCTCTACTAAAAATACAAAAAAAAAAAGTAGCCAGGAGTGCCTGTAGTCTCAGCTACTCGGGAGGCTGAGGCAGGAGAATTGCTTGAACCCAGAAGGCAGAGGTTGCAGTGAGCCAAGATCACACCACCACACTTCAGCCTGGGCAACAGAGCGAGACTCCATCTCAAAAAAATAAAATAAAATAAAAATAAAAATTTAGGAGTCACTCTCACTTTAAACTTACAGCTAAAGTAAGGTGTAAGGTACACATTCAGAAAGTTTAAAGTGAGAGTGACTCTTAAATTTTTTTATCATTAAAATAGAGTGCATTAATAGTAAAGATTTAAGTACCTGACTTTTATATTCAAAATAATATCTTTTTCTTGTGCCTTAAAAGTAGTTTGTTTGCAACTATGCAAGTAAGTGTGCCAGGCTTCAAAAAAAGTCTTTATCAAGTCTTCCATCAAAAAATTGAATCCAGGAAAGAAAATTCTTTATGGAGTAAAAACATTGTAGTGTAATGATCTATTTTGTTGAAGGTTTTCTGGTTTAGAAAACCCACAGTTTTATTAACTCTAAAAGCAGATTGAAAGCTGTTTAAAAAAGGAAAAGTTAAAAAAGAGAATACCTTGTAATCTTACCATCAAATTAAGATAAACTTTAGCTTTAAGCAGTATTTACTTGTATTTTACTTGTTAAAAATGGTATTCATTTTTAGCTAATTTTTAGTCTGTTCAAATTTCTATTTTGTTATTTTTACAGGTTGAATGAAATTATAATAAACATAGGGTATTTCTCAAGCATGAGGACATTTTCATTATTTTAACATACAGTAACATAGTTGGCTCTCCATATCCATGGATTCCACATTTGTGGATTCAACCAAACTTGGATTGAAAATATTCAGAAAAAGGCCAAGTGCAGTGGCTCACACCTGTAACCCCAGCACTTGGGGAGGCCGTTGCGGGTGGATCACCTGAGGTCAGGAGTTCGAGACCAGCCTGGCCAATGTGGTGAAACTGCGTCTCTACCAAAAATACAAAAATTAGCTGGACGTGATGGCACATGCCTGTAGTCCCAGCCACTCGGGAGGCTGAAGCAGGAGAATCGTTTGAACCTGGGAGGTGGAGGTTGCAGTGAGTTCAGATCACACCATTGCACTCCAGCCTTGGTGACAAAGTGAGACTCTGTCTCAAAAAAAAAAATTTTTTTCAGAAAAAAATACAAACTTTAAAAATACAGGATAACAACCATTTACATAACATTTACATTGTATTAGGTATTGTAAGAAATCTAGAGATGATTTAAAGTACATGGGAGGATGGGTGTAGGTTATATGCAAATACTATGCCATTTTATATGAAGGACTTGAGTATCCCCAGATTTCAGTATCTGTGGGGGGTCCTGGAACCAATCTCCAGTGGATACCAAGGGACAACTGTATAGAAAAAAGGTCCATAATTCCAGTCCTCATAAACATGACTAATTACTTGGCAATTAATGACCACTTGGTGTTTTTTTCTTCAAATAAAATATGTTAAATTATACATAATTGGGTTAAATGAACAGTGAGAGCCTACTGGGGCTGACACACTACGCAGCTTTATATGGAAACACTGGAAGGCAGGGCTAGACCTAAGTACCACCCCTACTTTCTCCTGTTCTTGTTTCTTTAAGAGGTTGCAGAGCTAGCGGCCAGAAGTGTTGTGAACAAGTCTTTAGGAAACTAAGACAAGTCCCAGAGGTCCTTTGTAAAGTGTTAGGCTATTTGGAATTCTTTCATCTCTATGGAATCCTTTACTCTGGGTAGGAATCAAATTCTCTGATGCTTTTTTGGAACTACAGAAACTGTTAGCAGTCCCATTGTTAAGTCAGTAAATAACTTTAAGCAACTTTTTCAAGGTATGGCCATATTAGACACTACTGGGTATAAACATTGTTATTAATCCCCAAAGTAGCATACCTTCTGATCAGAGAGATGGCCTTTAATATGAAACAGTAAAAGGATAAGCAGTTAAGTGTTAAGTGTGAGGTTTGAATTGAAAGTACATCAGGATTTAGAGAAGTTTGCCACATCCTCTTTTTAACCGTATAGAATGGGAGAAAAGGTGACCAAGGGTGTGAGATACTCTCTGCTTTAAATGAATATATTGAGTTGTAAAGATTTTTTTTTTTTTTTTTTTTTGAGACAGAGTCTTGCTCTGTCGCCCAGGCTGGAGGGCAGTGGCACGATCTTTGCAGTGAGTTGTAAAGATCTTTGTACAAGGAGAAAACCTTAGGGTATTTGTGCCTAATGAATTGTCTTAAGCCTAGTAGGTATAATTCGAGATATGACTGGATAAAAGCGAGTCCAGGCCAGGCGCGGTGGCTCACACCTGTAATCCCAGCACTTTGGGAGGCTGAGGTGGGTGGATCATGAGGTCAGGAGATTCAGACTATCCTGGCCAACATGGTGAAACCCTGTCTCTACTAAAAATACAAAAATTAGCTGGGCGTGGTGGCACGTGCCTATAGTCCCAGCTACTCAGGAGGCTGAGGCAGGAGAATCTCTTGAACCTGGGAGGCGGAGGTTGCAGTGAGCCGAGATTGTGCCACCGCACTCCAGCCTGGTGACAGAGTAAGATTCCATCTCAATAAAATAAAATAAAATAAAATAAAATAAAATAAAATAAAATAAAATAAAAGTGGCGGGGGGAGGGGGTTGGGGCGTCCAGAGCTTCCTTCACCTTCTCAAGTCTTTTGTGTACTTGTTGAGAGAGAGAGACAGAGAGAAGAAAAGGGAAGGGGAGAAGAGAAAAGAAGGGAGGTAAAGGGAGGGGAGGGGAGGGGAGGGGAGGGGAGGGCAGGAGAGGACAGGACAGAAGCCCGATGGAAAAGTACTTCTGGATAGATACTGATGTAATCTGTGATGATAACCTTTGGAGGATAAAAGCAGAGTCCATACTTTTGCTCCTCATTGCATGAACCTTTTTAATATCTTCCTCTTTCATAGACTTCATTTATAGAAAATATAATTTTGCAAACCAGTGGGGATCTGATACATGGGCTTTTGGTTTTCAAATGTCAAAAATGCCTTGATCTAGGCAAGCTATACTTTCAACAAGATGTGCTGTGGAGCTTGTCTCACCTTGTATTCTCTTTTTCTGACTCTTTTTCTCTTTTGACAGTATCTCTTCTTTTAATTAGTATTATTTGTTAGAGTTTTTTTTTAAAGTTATTAGTCTTTTCTCTTTAGGTTTCGTGTCCTCAGTGTAATCTTTCAATTTATTCAGTAAAAAATGTTGTAAACGTTTACTATCTAAAGGCATTGAAAAAATTAAAAGAATAAATAGGAAACAGCCCTTTTCCTCCAGAAGTTCACAATCCAGGATGAGACATGTAAACAATTACAGTATGAAGTGATAAAGGTTTTTATAGGGGAAATACAGATGACCACTACTCCAGACTTCTGGAGAAGAAAAAAGATGGGTACATGAATAAGAGGGAAAATTTTTCTGGGCAGAATAATCAGCATGTGCCAAGGTGCGGAACTATAAAAAAATTGCTATGACTACAGCGTGTAGTATGAGATAAGGCTGGACAGTGGGCAGGAGCCAAATTGCATTCACCATAAGCCCTTTTTGTGGTAGAAAAGGATTGGAGACTGGGGGAACAAATGGATCCCTTGTATTAAATGAGGTGTGGCTAGGAAGACTGACCCATAGGGTGGTACGGATAAGAAAGAATAGGAAAGATGAGGTTTGGCATATGATGGATAGGACGGTGAACCAGAGGTCAGTCCCTTGGTAGATAGGATTCCAGAGTAGTAGTCAGAAGATGGTCAGATAACCAGGAATTTATTCTAGAGGCAATGATGCTGATTTGAGAATCTGTTATTTAATACACAGAAGGCTAAGAAGCCTGTCCATAATGTGCAGAGAAACTTGATCTTATTTCCTTGTAATAAGGCCCCCCTCCAAACATTTACTAGGAAAAAATTTAAACATGTAAGAATTAAAAGAATTGTATAGTGAACACCGATATACCTACCACTAAGATTTCACAATTTTTGTTACATTTGTTTTTTCACATAGCTGGCCTATCTCATCATCCATCCATCAGTCCATCTTATTTTTTATGCATTTTAAAGTAAGTTACAGACATTGATAAACTTCACCTCTAAATACTTCATGAGTATCATGAACTATTAATAGTATTCAATATTAGTTTATGATTCTTTTGTTGATGCAAAATTTATACACTGAAATGCAAACATTTAAAGAATAATTTGGTGAATTTTGACAAATGTATACACCTGTGTAATCCAAACTCCAATGCATATGTAGAACATTTTCATGTCCTAGAAAGTTCTTCAAGCTCCTTCTCAGTTGATTCTTGCCCCCATTCCCCAGAGACACCTACTATGCTGTCTTGCTTTCTGGCCTCTCTCCTTTGCTCATGCGTTTCTCTGTGTACTCAGCATTATTACCCCTCATATTTATATTTCTAAATACAGAATTTGAAGTTATTTGAAATGCATTTCAAATGCCATTTTTCCCACTTGAGTCTCTTCTGATTCTTCTTACCAGATAACATCTTTCCTTCCTTTGGAAGAAACAGTTTATATTGTAATTCTCTTATGGCATGTATCATATTCTTTCTTGGACTGTGGGTTTTTTGTCTTCTTATTTCCTCTTCCTTGCTTATAATGTCTTTGTATATCTTGCATCTTTTAGAGTTGTAAAGAAATTGGACTGGGTGTGGTGGCTCATGCTTGTAATCCCAGCACTTTGGGAGGTCTAGGTGGGAGAATTGCTTGAGCCCAGGAGTTCAAGACCAACATAGGCAATATAGTGAGACCCTGTCTCTAAAAAAAAAAAAAAAAAAGTTTTTTAAATTAGTTAAGCGCCTAAGTGACAGAGCAAGACCCTGTCTCAAAAAAAAAAAAAAAAATTGTAGTTAATCTGATTTGAAGGTGCGGCAAAATAACTTTAAGCAAAAAATTTTACCTACCATAATTAGCAAGCACACATAAACTATTTTGTTAACCCTCTTTCAGTAAGACATTTGAGAAGTTTGGACTAAAAATGGAAAAGCTGACTTCATTTTCACAGATGGCACACCTGTAATACATAAAAAAAAAAAAAAAAACCGGTTTCAAGAGTACATTCAATTCTGAAGAAGTGTTCCTACCTTCATTCAACAGAGAATCTGTGTTGCAAATTTTGCAGTCAGGTTTATGGAATGATGTAATGGAGGAAATGATTCTAACTCAGTTTTCTTCTTGATTATACCATTAACCATCACCAGTTTATTGATTATTTGGAAGATGTTAAACCTAAGCATAGAGACTTAGAGCATTTTAATATAGCCAAGTAATGGGATTGTGGAAACTCTTTGAGAGTAACTGAGTTACTTCTTCAGCTCAAGGCCTTAATTTTTTTTTTTTTTTTAAATTAAAGGGTTTGTGGTGTAAAGGGCTTATCAGATACTCATGGGTTTACAAGACTGCTTACTGATGTGACAAGATATTTTGAACACATTGAACTAGAAACTACAGTGGGAAAATAGGTTCTTTTATTTACTAAGAGAAGGACAAGCCTTTCCACTCAAGTGCCACATGTGGGTGAGCAGATCGTACTTGGAGGCAGCGCTTATTTCCCATTGTGTAACTACCCAATATCAACGCAACTGCTGAGGTTTGATATTGATAGAAATTAAGGCACAATTTTAGAAAAGAAATATTGATTTTGATGTATTTGATAATACCTGAGGTTTTCATAGTTTTCTGTAAGTGCAAACCAAAGGATATGACTGAATGCCTAGGAAATGTCAAGTCACCAAGGGGTTAGAGCAGTGCTACTGCTGCCACCTGAGAACTCTTACCAGTCCCTGGTGAGATGAGCTGAGCTCAGGAATCTAGAGTAAACTTTGAAAACCTTTATGGCAGTTTGACAGAGTATATGTATATCTGTTGAATTTAATAACAAAAAATTGGGATTGCCGTATGTATCTTCTATTTCATTTTCTAATTATTCATTCAAAGTTATCTATCTGAAATAGGTTAAGGAAAAAAACAAAAAACAGGGCTGGGCATGGTGGCTCATGCTTGTAATCCTAGGACTTTAGGAGGCCGAGGCGGGCAGATCACTTGAGGCCAGGACTTCGAGACCAGCCTGGGCAACATGGTGAAACCTTGTCTCTACAAAAAATACAGAAATTAGCCGGGCATGGTGGTGGGCGCCTGTAGTCCCAGATAGGAGGCAGAGGCATGATAATCACTTGAACCCGGGAGGCGGAGGTTGCAGTGAGCTGAGATCACGCCTCTGCACTCCAGCCTGGGTGACAGGGCAAGACCTTGTCTTAAAACAAAAACAAAACGAGTATCTCCTCTCAGATAGTTCATTGAATTAGAATCTTTTAGAAGTGCAAGACATCTGGAAATGAATATATGAATCTGGAAATTAGAAATTTCAGGCAGTGTGGCAATTCTAGGCAATACTTAGTTCCACCTGGTGCTATGAAATACATATTCTGTATTATGACTAAAAATTAAAAATGAAATGTATACTTTAGAAAAACTAACAAGGGATTGTATTGCACTACTGTATGTTATTTAAGATATACACTGTTCACATCTGTGGATTTTTGATCATGTGATCCAGTACTGCCAAATTTGGCCACCTTTATTGTAGCACAATGCCTTCTACCCAGAATTCAGATGTTTTCTCATAAGAGTTAGCAAAAACTAGATAGTCCACTAAATACAGTTGGAATTATTAAAGTAACTTTGGAAGGTAAAGTCTGATAGGTTATTAAATGCCTTGTAGTTTCCCCCAAAAGGATATCTGCCTTGTTCTGCTTTGTTAGACTTTGCCAATCAGGACTTTCTTTGAGCACGTGCTACTAAGGTACTACTACTAAGGTAGTAAATTTATTAAATCCTTAGTTTGTTGTTATTTTAATCAGTTGAAATTTTTAGAAAACTAAATCTTTTGTTTTAAGGTTTCTAGTAAGTTTCTTGATATAAATTCTATAAGTGATTGTTTATAACTCTCTTCTGATGCTGCAATTTCTTAAAGAAATTACCCTGAAAATCTACTTCCCAAAATAGGTGCAATATGCTATAGTGTCTTCCTTATAGCACTATATACTTCAGTACATTTTAAAACAATGGCCAGTATAAAAAGAAAGTAATCAGCCATATGGAAATAATAGCATTGTGTCATATTGTCAACTTTCATGTTAGATTTGCAAAATTGAAATATAATTATGAATAACAAAATAAACACATGTATCATATAACAGTTATGCCATGATGTGCTTTTGACATAATGGAAACAATTACTAATAAAATAAGGTGTCTTAGGATTTGGAAGAGAGATTTTGTTCTTGGCAGTGGCTTTTCAATTTTGCCAATTTGAAAAGTGGCTATGTTGGTGGATGAGATAGTTATGGAAAAAATGTATACAATCTTTATTCTTAGAACACATGCATTGTCAAAGTTTCCTCATGCAAAAGTGAAGCAAGATCCAGATTAAAAAATGTATCTCATTCTGGGGTGGCGGGGCAGTACAACATTTTCTTCACTTCTTTTATCACTTTCATTGGGCAATTTAAGAAATTTACATGCTCAATTTCATTTGGGCTCCAAACACTGCTTCTTGTTGACTCTGCCTTTATTTTTATGAAATATACATATATTTAAATAAGTCTGTGTGAAACTTACCATGTGGTGGTATTATTTTGTATTTGTTGATTTTCATTTAAGTGCTGTGCTATATTTTTCATGTGTTCTGTTTTCCAACTAAGTACAGTAGCAAAGTGTTTTAAGAATATACTCCCTTCTGTTTTCTTATTTTTTCCTTTCAGAGATTGGAAGGAAACTATAAAACACTATAAACTGTGTCCAGTTTATAGTGAGGGTTCACTGTTTACTGACTAAAAGAGATTTGAAGATCTACGTGATGATAAATTCATAGCAGAATTAGAGAATAATATAGGCATGATTTAAAACATTGTTGTATAATTATAATACTGTGTTTTTATGTTTTTTTTTGCAGGAAGATTCTCTGGCAACAGATGATTTCCTTGTAGACTACTTTAATGAATTTCTAAGCCTTCCAGTGAGTTTATTATTATGATCTATCGAATACATATTATCAAAGCAAAATATTTTAATCACTGAATTATCTTGTGAGACCAATTTATCAGGGATAATGCTTTTTAAAAAATATTAAAGCATTTAGGTAAAGGTTTTATCTTTTTATATAATCATTTGGATTTGAATCATATTTAGAAATTATTCTTATTGAAGAAAGCTGGAGTTTTTCTAACCATTATAAGGCATTCTGTACAAACTCTGGTTCAGCTGTATTTGGCACCATGTTAGGCTTTTTCTTTCTTTCTTTCTTTATTTTGAGACAGTGTGTCACTGTGTCACCCACACTGGAGTACAGTGGTATGATCATGGCTCACTGCAGCCTTGACTTCCCAAACTCAAGCGATCCTCCTGCCTCCCAAGTAGCTGGAACTGCAGGCATGTGCCATGACGCCCAGCTAACATGTTAGACTTTTGACAGAGGTGATAAGGACAAAATATCAAAAAAGTCAGGGAACTAATTTCTTGCTTTCAAGCAATTATTTTCATCCTCTTGGATAGATCTTAAAGTGGAATTTGTATTTAAGGCAACTAGAGTTTTATATCAGTAGTAAATAGGACTTGGCACACTGTCGTTGGTGTAACATAGATGGATGCCAATTAATAGTTTCAGTCATAGACAGCAGTAACATATATTGTGAGTATTAAGGGATGTCCTAGTCCATATAGTCTATGCTGCTATAACAGAATAACTAAGATTGGGTAATGTATAAGGAGTGGAAATTTATTTGGCTGACAGTTCTGGAAGTTGAAAAGTCCAAGATCAAGGGGCTGCATCTGGTGAGGGCCTTCCTCCCACATCATGCCATGGTGGAAGGGCAAACAGAGATTAAGAGAATGAGGGAGAAAGAGGGGCACTGACCTCACTTTTATAACAAACTTTAAACAAATTTTATAACACTCTCTTGATAACCAACCCACTCTCAAGATAATAACAATCCATTCAGGAGAGCAGAGCCCTCATGACCTACTCACTTCTTTTTAGGCTCCACCTTCCAACACTGTTGCATTGGGAATTAAGTTTTCAACACGTAAAATTTGGGGGACACATTCAAACCACAGCAAGGAATTGGGGAAAAGTGAAATGAGGGGTCATAAAAAGACCTATCTTGAATGGAAATAAAGTTAATAAGGAATGCTGGTTACAAGACATATAAGAAAAGGTTTCTGCTATTGGGTTATGAAAACTGTTTTCCAGAAAAAAATTGAAACATAAAAAAAAAATCACGAGTAATTTTAAAGGGAGTGTACCATAAATGTGAAGTCTCTTAAAGCCTGAACACTGGAAATACCTTTTGAAGGGAAATTACTATTCAGTACTTTCTTGTGTAGATTAGTTTTATATATATGTATGTATCTATGCATGCGTGCACGTTTGTTTTGTATTTTTTTTTTTTTTTCTAAAGTAATTTTGTACTCTCTCTATTGGGCATAGCTAAGTCTCTGGACCCATTATGGAAGTTAGATTGACACACCAAAGCCCCTGCTCACTTTCCAAGAACAAGCCTGAGCGACACCACAGGATACTCAAAGAGTTCTTGTTTGGTCTGACTCTTTAACTTTTGTTATCCAGTTGTATATTATATAAAACCCAACAGCATCACAAAATTGCCAGAACTTTGCTTTTCCAGATTGTGTAGTCTTTCCTGTGGGCTCTGCAATCTCCATTCTCTCTCCAAAACAAGTACATTTTTGTGAAATTTTAAATAGAAAAGTCTCTATATAGATCTAATGTCAATTTCTTAACATTTGCATTTCAGGGTCTTGGGATTTGTGATTACATTGACTTGTTTTGGAAAAGAAATTCTCTTAATTTTCTTTTTCAAAAAATCTATTTTAAATTATAGAAATGACATAACAATAGTATAGACAGTTTACCAAAAATGTGATAATCCTGGCACCCAGTCAGAATACACATTGCCATTTTTGTGTTTCCTTTTAGACTTTAGGTGACATGACAGTGTGATTTTGATTGAATTCCATATAGTAATGTTTTTATCCCTCCTGAGCAAGACCAGAAGTTTGACCCCTTCGTGTGTCCCAAGCACTCACCTGGGCTGCCTTTTTCCTGTTTTCCATCTCTCTAAATCCTGTTTTTACTTCCCCTTCCTTTTTTTTTTTGAGTTCCTTTTGCATCTACATTCAGGATCACACAGTCTACCTATTAATTACCCGTTCTTCACATTACAAGACAAGAGAAGAGAAAATGTTGTCACGGGTTTTCAAAAAGAATCTGGTGACAGAGAGGAGAAGGAATGATGTATTCTCAAACCAAGTGTCTGGCAAAATTCTAGAACAGATTAGTAATGTTTGGTTTATGAGCACTTAGCTAAGAATTAGAAGCCAGTATGAGTTTACTGAGAGTAAGTATGCCAAACTAATCTTTCTTTTTTTGGATAGTTATAGACTGGTATTTTAGGGAACCATAAATTAATGTATTATGATTTCAATAAAGTATTATAAAAAATAATAAATTGAATCATGTTACTTCCTGCTCTGTTCAAAACCCTGTCTAGGGACTTCTCATTACACTAAGAATAAAATCCAGAATCCTATATGATCTGGCTCTTGCTATCTCTTGATCTTTATTTTCTCCTTACTTTCCCTACTTACTTTCCAACCTGACTGACTTTCTTTATGCTTCTCAAACATGAATATGCCACATATACTCAGGATCTTTCTACCTGGCATGCTCTTCTCTTAGATACCTGTATCACTTTCTCCCTAACTTAAATCCCTTCTGTTTAGAAAGCCTTCCCTAACAACCCTATCTAAAATAACAACCTCAACACATGCTCCACTTATAGTGCTTTGTCTCCAAAGACTTTATAATTATCTGTGAAATTAGTTTTCAAATATTTGAACTGGTTCACTAACCATAATCAGCAGGAGTTGATTTTTAATAACCTACAGATTGAATTCCAAATTTGCTAGTGTACAATTCAAGACCTTTTGTAATTTGGCTTCAGCTTAACTTTCTAGCTTTGTATCTCGCTTCACATTACTTGTGCCATCCTGCATACTCTTTCCTGCCTCCCCTAGCCCACCAATCTGTCTCGACCACACTTATTCTTCCCGTGCTCAAATCTCACCATGTAATTGTTGGTATTAGGAGTGAGAGAACTGTGTTTGATTCCAACTTTTCCACTCTTACCGGTGTGATCTTAGAAACCTTGCTTACTTCATTCCTCGATTTCTTTCTCTGTGAATTAAGCTTACTTAATTCCTCGATTTCTTTCTCTGTGAAGACAATATGACTATCTTACAAAATTATTATCAAGCGAGGTAATGTACATTAAGTGCCTAGCACAGGTTTAGTGCTTCACTTTTCTTTTCCTTCACTAATTAGACTATCTCATCCTCCATTCCTATAGCATAATAGGCAATCACTCTTTAATGGGATTGGTGGATGGTCAATCTAGAGGATAATCTTATGTGCCAAACAAATCTGTCATTGGCTTTGCCTTTTTAAAACGATTTTTATAAGAGACTTGGATGAAAAGTTGCAAGTTCCAGTATTAGGTCACTCATCTAGTAAATAATGGTCCGCACAGGTTCAGATGGCTCAAAAACTTTTGATTGGGCCGGGCGCGGTGGCTCAAGCCTGTAATCCCAGCACTTTGGGAGGCCGAGATGGGCGGATCACGAGGTCAGGAGATCGAGACCATCCTGGCGAACACCGTGAAACCCCATCTCTACTAAAAAAAAAAAATACAAAAAACTAGCCGGGCGAGGTGGCGGGCGCCTGTAGTCCCAGCTACTCGGGAGGCTGAGGCAGGAGAATGGCGTGAACCCGGGAGGCGGAGCTTGCAGTGAGCTGAGATCCGGCCACTGCACTCCAGCCCGGGCTACAGAGCGAGACTCCGTCTCAAAAAAAAAAAAAAAAACAAACAAAAAAAAACTTTTGATTGTTCCATCATGCTATGATGTCTATAGAACTGGCAGCAGAGGAGTAAACTAATGATTTGAGTGAGAGAATCTGGTCTTGTTTTTATCCCGATAGTATGAAATGGACCAAAACAAACAAAGTTAATGTGGTTTTAGGGGTCATTAATAGAAGTGTAGTCAAGCTCAAGAAAAATATTAGTCTGGATCACAGAACTCAATAAATGTTTCTTTGAATAGGGTTGTATTGTCAGACTGCGCTTAGACTGTTGTGTTCCATTTTTGGTGCCATATGTTAAGAGTTGCTCTGCCAAACCAGACTCAGGGAGACTAAGCCAATGATCACTCTGGAAACCATGTCAAATGAAGGGTTGAAAGAAGTTTGGTGTTTAACCTGGCTTGGGAATGGGTGGCAAGGGTGAAAAGGAGTAGTCCTTTTACAATATTTTACGATTTGAGGAAGAAGGGTTAATGTATTCTGTGAAACTAGAGTGCAGAACCAGGGCCAGCATTTATGAGATAAATTGATTTGATTTTCACTTACCATAAGAAGGAACTTTAGAATTTGTTTTAACAATTAAATGGGCTGACTTGTGAAGGAGTAAACTTGGAGGTATTCAAGTAGAGGTTAGAAAATCATTTTATGAGAATATCGTGTGTGTGTGTGTGTGTGTGTGTGTGTATCTCATGTATCTCTGTATATGTATATATATCTATGGTGGGAGATTGGACTTTCTTGACCAGAGAAAATTTCCTTCTTCTCTGTTTATTTTATCTCAGAAGCTACACTGTAAATTTCCTGGGGGCAAGGACAGGTCTTTTCTGTATCTCCCAAAGCTTCTTGATTATGATTCTGTTTTTATTTCAACATTTTCCATGTGAGATCCTTAATATAAACAAGTAAACCTTCTAATCTTTTCTCCTGCCTCCTTTCCTCACCCACCCCCACCCTCAGCCCCCACCAAAAACAATAGCCTAAGCCCTAGAGTGTAGATACAGATTATAGGGCCCTTAGGTCATCTCTGAGATGACTTCTGAGACTTTTTCCGTATTTGTAATGACATGCCCATGGTCCCATACCGAATTGTGGTAGAAACGGGCCTAGAAATCGGGCATTCTGGCCCCTACACTATTTCTTTCCATTACACCATTATACCCTTGGGACACATTGTAAGATCCAGAAACTGGTGGCTGGTAGCCTGCCTCTGTGTTATTTTTTGATGAGGGGAATCCAGGACAGTTGCTGCTATTATAAATGATTAGGGCACTTTCCAAATTCTAGCTTTCATAACTTCATTCTGTTTGTTCTTGTGCCAAGTTCACATTCAGATATTGTTTTCATTTGGTGTCTGGGAGGTTTTTGCTGTCAACTCTTTATGGACAAGTGTTTGCTTATTAAGTTTTCTTCTGTGCTATAGTGTGAAAACGTTTTTTTTCTTTTGGCTTTGTTTTGTGTGTTTTATGCTTAGTGACTGTTGTGGGATTGAGTAGATGAGCCCACATAGATTTAGGTTGGTCCTCTGTGGGTGGTTTCAAATGTTTGTGACATTTATAGTTTGCAGAAGCTGAAGGGGTGGCCTGTTCTATACCCTCCTCACAAGGATAGGTATGTCATATGTTTGCCAGACCATGCTTAGCTATGTGCTGTTGGAATTTTACCATAACTTCTTTTTTTTGGACTGATTCTCCACACTTTTTTAAATCTGTAAACAATTATAATTTCTTGCAGCTTAATGAAGGAGTTACATGCTAGATGGACTGTTGTGGGGGACCAGTGGGGAGAGAGAGAGAGTATATTTTGGGAGAATGCATAGGATGAAGGGGATGAAGGGTTTGGGTCTTCTCTTGCCAAAATCTAAATACTCAGAAATTGATTTTTACAGGTGTTGATAAGGCTCTAGGAAACTGCTTACTTCACTGTTTATACCTCTGGGTGTTTTGATAAGACTTGCAGCTCAAAAATACAGCACTCAAATTACCTGACTCATTTATTAACTAAGGATATTTTCTATATATTTTATGTGGCACATTATTCCTTGCATCCCATTGGTGAACATGTCTAGTAAACAGTTTATGGTTTAACATCTAAAGTGACAATAAAGCTTAGATTAAAAGAAGTTGTTATTGGTAACTGACTTGTTGCATTCAAGTAGTCAGATGTTTTCCATTCACTGACTAGGGATCCATGTTTAAAATATAGCTTTGGAGCTCAATTAGTAAAGATAGAGTTGGAGCAGAGATGAACATGTATTAAATTAACCTAGTCATTAGTTTTTAATTTAAATACTGTTCAGCTAAATAATTTGGCACCCGGTAAGTTTCACTGGTGCTAGGCTGGCGGTTTAATCACTAATTATTCACAGGTTTTTTTTTCTCTCCCCTTTTCAAAGAAATGTGGAACCAGAAATTTACTCTGGTAAAAATATTTTCATGCACTTGCTTTTTCTGTGAAAATATTTTTCACACATGGATGACTAGTACTACAAAGTTAGCTTTCACCACCTTCAGGTCAATTCATTTTGGAATATTTGGAAAATGATATCCTTGAAATAAGAAAATTAAGTAAGGACAAGAGCAGTCTGTAACAGCTTGTGGAGGATTGGGTTTGAGGCTCAAACTGAAGGTTTTTCCTGTCATATGATTCAAAGTTGAGCATTCTCTAAATCAGCCAACTTAGCTTTTTGGAGAAAAGACTTTCTACATCATTCATTTCTGTCTCCCACACCCTATGTGTCTTGTATTATTACTTACTAAACTATAGGAGTTTTATAGGTAAGCTTAGAAATAGTTAAAACAAAGGACTTGATGTTTAAGAGAGCTTCTTTTTAAGCCAACGACAGGAATTTGGGTACTAATGAAAGACCAGGGCTCTTTCTCCTGGGTATCAAACACAAATGGCTGGCACCACCTCATATGTGAATACCCATGACAGTCAGCACGACGTAACCAACAGATTGTGGCTTTGCAGTTTGCCTTCATCTGAATTCTGCCTCTCCTCAGCTAAAAACTCTTCAGTGGCTCCTCCTTGTTGTAAAGCAGTGATTCTTAAACATGTGCATGCGTTAGAATGATCAGAGGGCTTGTTAAAACTGAGAATGCTGAGCTCCTTCCCCAGAGATTTTGTTATAAGGAGGGGACCGATAAGTTGCTTATCTTTCTTTTTTCTTTTCAACTTTTATTTTAGATTTGGGGGTGTGCATGTGCAAGTTTGTTACCTGGGCATATTGCGTGATGCTGAGGCTTAAGATATGAATGATCCCTTCACCTAGGTACTGAGCATAGTACCCAGTAGTTTTTCAGCCCTTATCTCCATCCTTCCCTCTCCCATGTAGTCGTCCCCAGTGTCTACTGTTGCCATTTATGTCCATGAACACTTGATGTTTAGCTCCCACTTATAAGTGAAAACATGTGGTGTTTGGTTTTCTGTTCCTGTGTTAATTGGCTTAGGAGGGAATTTGCATTTCTAACAGGATATCAGGTGATGGTGATATTGCTGATCTAGGAACCACCCTATGAGAACCATTGGTTCAACAGTGTAAGTTGAGAGTTACAGCATATGATAGGAGGTCCTCAACGAACTCACCCTTTCTCTCCAGTCTTATTTCTGCTATTCTCCCTTAAAATATTAAAGTTGAATATGTCTCACTGCTTGCAGTTCACCAAATGTAACCTATTATTTTGTGCTCTTGTATCTTATTTTTATTTTTAATTTTTGTGGGTACATGGTAGGTATCATGCTCCTTTATCTTGATCCATTGGCTGTTACTTTTGCTGAATTCCCCTCTTCTCCCTTGTATACCTGACATTGCCTCTTCATTCTTCAAAATTCAACTCTAGCAGCCCACTTTCCCTCTACATCTTCCTTAATTTCCAGAATATATTAATAGTTAATGAGTCCTTCTGTGCCATCCCATTACTTTGTACGTTCTTCTATTGTGCTTGTTCTGTGTTAAACTGGAGTTGCAATATACATCCATGAATTGAACTATTCATGTTCTGCAGAAAGAGTGAGGTTTAAAGAGTGACATAAAGAGTGATTTAGCCAGGCGTGGTGGCTCAAGCCTGTAATCCCAGCACTTTGGGAGGCTGAGACGGGCGGATCACGAGGTCAGGAGATCGAGACCATCCTGGCTAACACGGTGAAACTCCGTCTCTACTAAAAAATACAAAAAACTAGCCAGGCGCGGTGGCGGGCGCCTGTAGTCCCAGCTACTCAGGAGGCTGAGGCAGGAGAATGGCGTAAACCCGGGAGGCGGAGCTTGCAGTGAGCTGAGATCTGGCCACTGCACTCCAGCCTGGGCGGCAGAGCGAGACTCTGCCTCAAAAAAAAAAAAAGAGTGATTTAAAGAGTGACAATGGTTTTCTCTTTTGTACCAATCTATGTGTATGTGCCCTGGAGAGTGTGAGAGATGGAAGATGAGAAACTGCCATTCCATCAGTGAGTGTCATCCTTCCTGCCTCTTACAGTATGTTGTTATGTCATCATGCTAAGGGTGTTTCTAGTGTTAAACATACATATTTTGTGTACAACGTGAGCTTTAAACACAAGTCCATCCCTTCATCCAGTTCCTAACTGAAGAATCAGTGACCCATTTCAATCCAGAGGAACAACTGACTCATGAACTTTTTGAGAACATTGTTGAAGACAAATTTATGGATGTTTTCAAGATTTCAAGGGATTATCTTAACTAAATATGATTTCACCTTATGTGCTGACTTTCATATCCTTTCCCCTCATAGGATGGGTCTTTATTGCCATTTATATTTACTTTTCTGTCTTCCTCTCCTGGATTATGTGTGTTCTGAGGCAGGATCTATGTCTTTTCCATTTCATTTGGGGCTTCGTGGAGGATGCCCTATATTGGTTCACTCAATATATTAAATAGGATATTATGATAATAATTAAATACTTATTTTTTATTTTATTTTATTTTTTTTTTTTTGAGACTGAGTCTGGCTCTGTCGCCCAGGCTGGAGTGCAGTGGCCAGATCTCAGCTCACTGCAAGCTCCGCCTCCCGGGTTTACGCCATTCTCCTGCCTCAGCCTCCGGAGTAGCTGGGACCACAGGCGCCCGCCACCTCGCCCGGCTAGTTTTTTGTATTTTTTAGTAGAGACGGGGTTTCACCGTGTTAGCCAGGATGGTCTCGATCTCCTGACCTTGTGATCCGCCCGTCTCAGCCTCCCAAAGTGCTGGGATTACAGGCTTGAGCCACCGCGCCCGGCATTAAATACTTATTGAATAAATGAATGAGCTAACAAAGGAATAATGGAGCTAGGTGATCTTACTAAAGAGCAGAAGATATAGACTTTTTCCCTGGAATGTCCATCATGGACCGATGGAGTATCAAACATGGAAAGCACCTTGGGTTTATCTAGTTACGACTTCTTTTTACTGATATGCCTCAGAAAGGCAAAGTGATTTGCCCAACATTTCTTCCATTTTTGATCATTCTGCTTATCTTTCTCTGGATAGTTTCTAGTTTAGCCAAATCTCTTTTAAGAGTATGATAACCAGACCAGACATAATATTCTAGTATTACTACCCTTGTCACTGGAGACATATTTCCCCTTGCCATTTGCATTTACACAAGTTTTAATTTATTTCGGCATTTTGTTGACTCTTCATCATAGACAAAAATGAAAGATCATGTACTTGTTCCTTCAAGGGCAGAAATAATGTTCTATTCATGTTTGTATCCTCTATGTTTAGGGCAATAATTGGCACTTGGTAATTCAAACATTTTGCTATTGGTAAAATGAATTACCGAGAGAAGCTTTGAAACAGTTGTTTGCCACTTTTATCATCTTAGAATCATAGTACTTTTAAGGACCTTCCAAGATCTAAGCTAATGCATGGCTTTTCAAATGCAAAAATACTTTTTTATCCCAGCAAGATCTCTGTTCCATTATAGTTAATTCCACAGAAAGAAATTCTTAAGTTTAAAAAGTATAAACATTTTTACATATAAATTCACATTTCTTTTTAAATAATAAATAGAAACATTGCATGTCATTTTATTATAAACATAATTCCAGTTTTCCATTTGTTGTTTTTACTGTGCTGTTTCTATAAAGTACTTTTTTTTGACCAGTTCCTCTCCTCACTTTCATGTACTTACATACACTTTCTTCCTCAGAATGAATACACTGCCTTTTTCCCTATGAACTCCATTCAGAATTCAAGTAATTTTGTAAGTGCATATGAGTAGCACAACCTAAATCACACATGAAATTGTAGCTGTAGGGAGTCTGAGAAATAAGGTTTTTACTTTTCCAGGTTTTGCATTTCAGGAGGTTGGAGTGGATCCTGAGTGAGCCAGTCCACAGCATCCACAATAAGTCTTAACTAAAATTACATGGCCGGGTGCGGCAATTCACGCCTGTAATCCTAGCACTTTGGGAGGCCAAGGTGGGTGGATGATGAGGTCAAGAGATCAAGACCATCCTGGCCAACATGGTGAAACCCCTGTCTCTACTAAAAAATAGAAAAATTAGTTGGGTGTCGTGGCACCCAGCTACTTGGGAGGCTGAGGCAGGAGAATCACTTGAACTCAGGAGGCAGAGGTTGCAGTGAGCCGAGATCGTGCTGTGTCTGGAATTGGTGGGTTCTTGGCCTCACTGACTTCAAGAATGAAGCTGCGGACCCTCGCGGTGAATGTTACAGTTCTTAAAGATGGTGTGTCCGGAGTTTGTTCTTTCAGACGTTCAGATGTGTCTGGAACTTCTTCCTTCTGATGGGTTTGTGGTCTTGCTGTTAGGAGTGAAGCTGCAGACCTTCGTGGTGAGTGTTACAGCTCTTAAAGGCAGCATGTCTGGAGTTGTTCGTTCTTCCTGGTGGGTTCACGGTCTCACTGGCTTCAGGAGTGAAGCTGCAGACCTTTGTGGTGAGTGTCACACAGCTCATAAAGGCAGCGTGGACCCAAAGAGTGAGCAGCAGCAAGATTTGTTGCAAAGAGCGAAAGAACAAAGCTTCCACAGTGTGGAAGGCCACCCGAGCAGGTTGCTGCTGGCTGGCTCAGGCAGCCTGCTTTTATTCCCTTATCTGACCCCACCCACATCCTGCTGATTGGTCCATTTTACAGAGAGCTGATTGGTCTGTTTTACAGAGAGCTAATCGGTCCATTTTGACAGAGTGTTGATTGGTGTGTTTATAATCCTTGAGCTAGACAGAGTCACAGAGTGCTAGTTAGCTAGATAGAGTGAGCTAGATGCAGAGTACCAATTGGTATGTTTACAAACCTTGAGCTAGACACAGAGTGCTGATTGGTGCATTTACAATCCTTGAGCTAGACACAGAGTCACAGAGTGCTAGTCCTCCAAGTCTCCACTAGATTAGGTAGATACAGAGTACCAGTTGGTGTATTCAGAAACCCTGAGCTAGACACAGAGTGTTGATTGGTGTATTTACAATCCTTGAGCTAGACACAGAGTGCTAGATGAAAAAGTTCTCCAAGTCCCCACTAGGTTGGCTAGATACAGAGTACCAATTGGTGTATTCACAAACCCTGAGCTAGACACAGAGTGCTAATTGGTATATTTACAAATCTTGAGCTAGATACAGAGTGCTGATGGGTGCACATAACAATCCTTGAGCTAGATACAGAGTCACAGAGTGCTAGTTCTCCAAGTCTCCACTAGGTTAGCTAGATACAGAGTACCAGTTAGTATATTCACAAACCCTGAGCTAGACATAGAGTGCTGATTGGTGTATTTACAAACCCTGAGCTAGACACAGAGTGCTGATTGGTGCACATACAATCCTGCAGCTAGATATAAAAGTTCTCCAAGTCCCCATCCCCTTCAGGAGCCCAGCTGGCTTCACCCAGTGGATCCTGCAGGGGGGCTGCAGGCAGAGCTGCCCGCCAGTCCCCAGCGGCGCCTGCACTCCTCAGCCTTTGGGCTGTGATGGGACTGGGCGCCACAGAGCAGGGGGTGGCGCCCCTGGGGGAGGCTCAGGCTGCATGGGAGCCCACTGCAGGGGGGAGCTCAGACATGGCAGGCTGCAGGTCCCCAGCCCTGCCCCGCGGGGAGGCAGCTAGGGCCCGGGGAGAATTTGAGTGCAGCGCTGGGGGGCTGGCACTGCTGGGGGACCCGGTGCAACCTCCGCAGCTGCTGGCCCAGATGCTAAGCCCCTCACTGCCCTGAGCCTGCAGTGCCTGCTGGCCGCTCTGTGTGCAGGGACCCCGGAGCCCGCACCCCCCAGATCCCCCAAGCACCTGGCACAGCCCTGGTTCCCGCCCACGCCTCTCCCTCCACACCTCCCGACAAGCAGAGGGAGGCAGCTCCAAGCTCAGCCAGCCCAGAGAGGGGTTCCCATGGTGCCCTGGCGGGCTGAAGGGCTCTTCAAGTGCTGCCAGAGTGGACACCGAGGCCGAGGAGGCACTGAGAGTGAGGGCTGCTAGCACGTTGTCACCTCTCAGTGCCACTGCACTCCTCTAGCCTGGCGACAGAGCAAGACTGTCTAAAAAAAAAAAAGAGAAATTATGTGGTCAGTTCTAGGTTTAAAGCAGTTGCGTAGTCATAACTCAGGAGTTCTGTTGTAAGCTCATAAGGGGACTTGCTGTAAAGCCACGAAGGGTTCATTTAGCCTTTCTCAGCTGCAGTTGTGCATTTTATGTTAAATATAAAAGTAATTGTTGGCTAGGCACAGTGGCTCACGCCTATAATCCCAGCACTTTGAGAGGCCAAGATGGGTGGATCACAAGGTCAAGACTGAGATTGAGACCATCCGGCCAACACGGTGAAACCCCATCTCTAGTAAAACTACAAAAATTAGCTGGGCATGGTGGTGTGTGCCTGTAGTCCCAGCTGCTCGGGAGGTTGAGGCAAGAGAATCGCTTGAACCCAGGAGGCAGAGGTTGCAGTGAGCCGAGATTGCGCCACTGAGCTGAGACAGCGCCACTGCACTGCAGCCTGAGGACAAAGCGAGACTCAGTCTCAAAAAAACTCAAAAGTAATTGTTAACTACCTGCTTTAAATCCTCCCCTAGCCCCTGCGTGTGACGGGGACAGTGTCCCATCCAGAGAGTTAGTAATTTTTACACAAAACCTGTTTGTGATGTGATAGCAGTAGCTCTGCGATAACAGCCAGTCTCCCCAGAGTGTGGTGATGGTTCTGCTTGTGGAATGTGAGCAGCCCACCGCACCAGCTCATGAGCTGGAAAGCAACCATTATATCCTCCAAACTGCTGCAGAACCTTTCTAAAACACAAATTAGAAGTAACTATGTTACTTTCCTACTTAGGATGTTCATATGTCTCCCTGTTTCCTAGAGGGTTAAGATAAAGCCCATACTTCTTGAAATGGCATGCAAAGCCTTTCGTGATGTGGTTATACTACGTTATCTACTTCAAGTCTTTCTTCTCTCTTCCTTAAACTATTCCAACTACGGCTATTCTTGTTCTAATCCGGCTACGTAGAGTTACCCACATACACCATGTTGCTTCATGCTTCTGTGCCTTTACTAGTAGAACCAGAGTAGATAAGAGTATAGGCTTTGGAATCAAAACGCTTTGTTTGAATCCAAGCTACCCTAACTTCATAGGATTATTACCTAGCAGAGTCCTTGGCGTAGAGAAGTGGTCAGTACACACTAGTTTTGTCTTATGTGAATAAACTTTATATGTAATAAAGAAACTTTATGTGTATTAAAGAAGAGGAAATGTTCTGTCTTTGGGACCAGAGAGACTTGTTTCCATAACCCTGATCGTCTAGCACTTTATAGCTCTGAGTCCATGGACTATCACTTAGCCGTCCCTACCATCAGTTTTTTGTGAAGAGCTATGTCAGGAATGTGGAAGTATTCAAGAGAGTGCTTTTAAAGTGTCCATCATGACCTTTAACCTAAGGGAATTCATGCAGGAACAGAAAACCAAATACCACATGTTCTCACTTATATGTGGGAGCTAAACATTGAGCACGCATGGACACAAAGAAGGGAGCAATAGACCTACTATTGTAGGGGCCTACTTGAGCATGGAGAATGGAAGAAGGGTGAAGATTGAAAAACTAGCTATTGAGTGTTATGCTGATTACCTGGGTGACAAAATTATCTGTACACCAAACCCCTGCAACATGCAATTTACCCATGTAACAAACCTGCATATGTACCCCTTAAACCTAAAATAAAAGTTGGAAAGAAAAAAAAATAAAGTGTCCATCACATGCCTAGCATGTGATAGACATTCAGTAAATAGTCCTTATCATCTTCATTATTTCTGCCAACTATACCTTAACTACTCACTACTACTAAGTAAGATTGATACTAGGGTCTTAGGGTATCAACAGTCCCTCCTAATTTTTTTACTTGAGCACTTTTTACTTTGTTAGTAGGAAATGTTTTATTTATCCATTGAACTAACTAATTAACATTCTTTGCTTTAGATTATCACAGCCTTGTGTTCCTCTGGCTATACCAGGTCGGAGGGTAGGAGGCAAAAAAAAAAAAAAAAAGAAAGGTAAACAATAGAAGTCAAGCTTGTTCTCTTGTTCCATGTATACTCAGAACTAGAAGAAATGTTTTCCAGATGGTCTTTCACTTTATACAGCTTAATTTCTCCTACCCACATTAATATTTGATGTCATTCTCTGCCAAGTTTAATTAATTTCCTTTCTCCAACCAGATAAATCTGATCTGTGATATCAGCAGACTCTTTTTTCTCTTTAGTTTAGTGATAGCATAGTTTAGGGATACTATTTATGTCATTTAGGTAAATGGTGCCTGTTTGAATCCCATGTTTGAAAGACAGATGCAGTGGGCAACTAATGAAATATATCTATTGAAGAGACTTTATATGTAATTTATGGCTAATTCTTTCTTACTCATTGAGCAATATTTATCATTTTGGGAGAAACTCTTAGTCCTAAGGCTTTTGAGACTGTGGACTGATATTCGTCTTGAACTATATCATCCATGTACTTTAATTCCTCAGAAGGGGAGACAGTCAGACCTTAGAGATGTGATATTATCTGACATTAAAATTTAAATATATATATACACATGCTTCTAGTTCCAATTTTACTATGAAATTCTACCGCTTATTAAATTATGACTATAGTATATCTAGCAATCCCGTAGTAAAATTTGAATTAATGTTCTACTTAGAACACTTACTGATCCAAGGGGAAGAGTTTGATGTCTTCTACCACTCGCCTAAGCATGTATAAGTTAATCTACATGAATAGTCAGTTCACTGAAGGTACCCTAAAATAAACAAATATTCTGAAAAAGGGACCTGATTCAAGATTCGGAGGACAAATGGGAAAAGACATGGCCAATTCACCATTTACTTCTTACGGAAGTGGAGGCCTCAAAGATGTTCAGTGATTTACCTAGAGTCACAGAGCTACTTATTGGCAAACTGGCATTCAAACTCAAGATTCCTGACTATTGTATATCAATTGACTGGCTTTAAATAAAAGTTGGCAGCATTTAGAATTACCGATAAAAACCTCAGAAATGTTATTTTCTTCTCTCTTTTTTTGTCACAGCGCGAAGGATGGTGTTGAAATAGTCTTAACTGAAGAGCATATTATACTTAAATTTGTCCTTTTGGACAAGGGAGATTGTTAGCCTTCATGGCTCCTAAGGATGAAAGACAGTGGGAGCATTATTTCTTCCTTTACTCATTCCTCCCTAGTGATCCACCCCCTTCTAAGAGAATAACATAGCTTTGTAAAGCCAGGTATATATTTCTGTCCAGTTTCAAATAATCACAGTGGTAAGATGTTCATACAAAGGGAATTTCTGCCATAGCATACCCTGACAGTTACTCATGGCATAAGTACATTGGCAAGGAAGAGTTCGGTGGGTTCCCTGACCTCTACCCAAGGGATTTCCTAGGTCCTAAAAAGGAAGAGGGAATGATTAAAAACACAAAACTCTGAGGTATGCATGCATGTATGTAAACCACAAGTCTTCTTAGAGACTGTGAGTTTTCAGGTTTAAAAAATGTTTTAATTTCCACAAATTTATATTGCAGACCTTTTCGGAGGCAATTAGATTTAATGCAGATTATGGAGTCTTTGAAGTAGTTAATGATGCTCCACAACTTCTGGAAAAACAACTGAAAAAAATTCTACAAAACCAGCAACCTCGAAATCCCATTTTTGATGTTGTAAGGAAAGGAAAGAATGAGGTTAAACCTGTTCAAATGAATGCCTCCGAAGAAAATGAGACCATTAATGTCAACTACAATATTATGGTAAGAAAGTATACTGTTTTATCTTGTTAGATGGATAAAGCATTTGGTGAAATCAACATGAGTTTCCTTAGGCTTCCCTTTTTGAAGTGTAGCTACATTTATTAACCTGTGTTGTACGTACACATAGTATTTGTTAAGCACTCTTCAAATCTAATGGCCAGTTTAGCAGTTTTGTTGATGTTCATTTATCAATTTGAGAAAATTCATGTAATTTACCTTGAATATTTGAATATTAGGTTAGTTTTGAGTCATATAAATATAAGTATCCTTTATAATTTTGATGCATGGTGGAAAATGTGGATATATAGGCAATGTATTTCATTTGGGTTTTGAACCAATCCTGTCAAGCAGTTGGGAATTGAGACTTCTGACCCTCAAGTTGTACTGTGTGGCTCTGACCTCCTTGGCCTGAAATTTCATTTTCAGCTTCTAGATTGTGTCTCCTTAGCATGAGGTCAGAAAACCTGCATTCTAATATTGGCTCCTCTGCTTACTGACTCTGTGTACAAGTCACTTTGATGAGTCTGATTTTCATCATCTGTCGGATGAGGCCTTTACTACCTACTACTTAGGTTTCTTGCATGGATGAAATGAAAATAATAATGAATGTTTAACAATACTATTTCACAGTGATTCAAAATGTCTAGTATAACTAGGCTGAAGTATGTCTAACATTTAAGACATAGATTTACTCTAGCCTGAAAGTTCTTCAATTCTTCTGTTACTGAATTGAAATAATTTCTATCTTTAACTTTCATCAAAAGTTAGTTTAAAAATTTTTTACTAGGTGGGACAATATTTATTGTTTTATTCACTTCCTTCAGTGAATAGAAATTTTTAATTGTATGGAGGTCTTTATGACCTATTTATTTATTGTTAAAAGCTATTTAGGAGCTTCTTGAGTTATGTGCTTTGACACAAGTTTCTCGGAAAGATTTAGATGATCTTATTTGATATATTTGAAGGTAGACTGATTAATTAAGCATGTCTATTATAAAACTAGGGCAGCAATTTGGAAGTTTTTAAAAAGAGGCATGAGTAATGAAAACAGGCCAGCTGCAATGGCTCACACCTATAATCCCAGCACTTTGGGAAGCCAACGCAGGTGGATTGCCTGAGCTCAGCAGTTAGAGACCAGCCTGGGTAACATGGCGAAACCCTATCTCTACAAAAAATAAAAAATTAGCCAGGCATGGTGGCATGTACCTGTAGTCCCAGCTACCCGGGAGGCTGAGGTAGGAGGATCACCTAAGCCTGGGAGGTTAAGGCTGCAGTAAGCTGTGATCACACCACTGCATTCCAGTCTAGACAACCAAGTGAGACCCTGTCTCAAAAATATACTAAAAATAAATAAAAATAAAAACAGTAGTGGAGATCGAAGGAATTAAAAAGTACTAAATGAAAAGCAGACAGAAAATGAGGAAAAAACAGACAAAGAATATAGACACATAAAGAATAAAACAACTAGGAAAATGGTAGCAGTGATTTTAAACAAACCACATCAATAATTAATATCACCTTAATCATATAATTAATGTATATGACTAATAATATAATTAATCATATTGAGTTGTCATGATGTGTCATTCCTTTGATTCCAGAGCCTTGAGAGGCTGAGGCAGGAGGATCACTTGAGCCCAGGAGTTTGAGGCTGCAGTAAGCTATGATGGTGCCACTGCACTCCAGCCTGTGTGACAGAGTGAGGCCTCATCTCTAAAAATAATGATAATAATAATATACACCAATAATTACATGAAATTTAATGGCCTAAGCACCCCAAGTAAAAGCCAGAGTCAGGGATGATTTTTTAAAAATTGTGATTATTTGCTGTCTACAAGAAACTAACCTTAAAAATAAGACATAAATAGTTTAGAAGTGAAAAGGATAGTAAAAGGTATACCATACAATTATGAATTAAAGGAAAGCTGGAGTGACTATATTGATATCTGGCAAAGCAGCCCTTAGAACAAGGAATCTTACCATGGATAAAGAGGAACATTACATAATGATAAAAGGGGGAGGGTCAATTCACCAAGAAAGCTTAACAACTCACAATATGTATGCACCTAACAACAGAGGTTCAGAATACATGATGCAAGAGCTGATAGAACTGAAAGGAGAAATAGATAAATTTATAGTTATAATTGGAGACTAAAGCACTGCTCTCAGTAACTGATAGAAAAGATAGAAGATCAGTAAGGAAATGGAAGTTCTGAAAAACACTAACAACCAAGTAAATCTAATTGATCTTTACAGAGCACTTTGTCCCACTACAGTGGATGTTTATCCCACAACATTTTTTTCTCTAGTGCACTGGGAATATTTACCAAAATAGACCATATTTTGGGCCATAAAATAAATTTCAGCAAACTTAAAAGATTTGAAATCTTGCCAACTGTGTTCTCAGACCACTTCAGAATTAAACTATAAATGGGTAACAAAATCCTTAAATACTTAATTGCATAACATACTCCTAAATAATTCATAGGTCAAAGACTAAGTCCCAAGGGGAATTAAAAATTATGTTGAATTGAATAAAAACTAAAGCATAACATATCAAAATTTGTGGGATGCAACTAAATTAGTCTTTACAGGGAAATTTGTACCATTAAGTGCTTATAATAGAGAAGACTAAATAAATCTACGATCTACTTTTCACTATGAGAAACTAGAAAAATTAAGTTAAAATTAAACCAAAAGTAAAGAAATAAAGAACAGAATCAATGAAATTGAAAACAGAAAAATAAGAGAGAAAAATCAATGAAAATAAAGCCTTGTTTTTTGAAAAAATCAATGAAATTGGTAAACTTTTAGCCAGAATGCTGAAGCGAAAGAGAGAGAAGATATACATGCCCAATATCAGAAATGAAAGAGGGGATGTCTTTACAAATTTTACAGACAGTTAAAAAAAAAAAGAGAATTTGCAAACAATTTTATGTCTATAAGCTCATGACATTTAAATGAAATAGGCTTTTTTTTTTTTTTTTTTTTTTTTTTTTTTTTGGAGACAGGGTCTCATTCTGATGCCCAGGCTAGAGTGCAGTGGGATGATCTCAGCTCACGGCAATCTCCACCTCCCAGGTTCAAGCGATTCTCCTGCCTCAGCCTTCCAGGTAGCTGGGATTATAGGCATATGCCACTATGTACAGATAATTTTTCTGTTTTTAGTAGAGATGGGGTTTCACCATGTTGGCCAGGCTGCTCTCGAACTCCTGGCCTCAAGTGATCCACCTACCTCGGCCTCCCAAAGTGCTGGGATTACAGGCATGAACCACTGCATCCGGCCCACATATTTCTTAAAAGGCACAAATTATCAATGGTCACTGAAGGAGATATAGATAATCTGAGTAGTCCTACATCTATTACAGAAGTTGGATTCACAGTTTAAAGTCTTTCCACAAAGACAACTCCAGGCTCAGATGGCTTCACTGTTTAATTCTATCAAACACTTAGAAGTGAACTAACCTTAAATTTATAAAAACTTATACAAAAAACAAAAGAAATCAATTTTTAATTCATTTTTTGAGATGGGCATTACACTGATGCCAAAACTAAATGAAGGAATTTGAAGGAAAAGAAAAACTTACAACTTAACATCATTCATGAACACAGACCACAAAAATCCTCAAAAAATAAGCAAATTAAATCCAACAATGCAAAAAAGATAATTCTATTTAAGAAGATAATACAGGTGTAAATCTTCATAACCTTGGATTATGCATTGGTTTTGTTAGATATGACACCAAATGCACAAGGAAAAAAAGATAAATCAAAACTTTCATGCTCTAAAGGACACTACCAAGAAAGTAAAAAGACAACCCACAGAATGAGAGCAAATATTTGCAAATCATATATTTTATAAAGATGTGTATCTAAACTATAAAAATAACTCTTAGAACTCAAAAATAAAAAGACAAATAACCCAATTTAAAAATGTGCAAAGGGTTTAGAATAGACATTTCTCCAAATAAGATAAACAACAAGCACATGAAAAGATTTTCAACATCATTAGTCATAAGGGAAATGGAATCAAAATCACAATGGGACACTACTTCACACCCAACAGTATGGCTATGATTTTAAAAAAGGCAAATAATAACAAACGTTTGTGAGGATTTGAAGTGATTAGAACCTTCATACACTGCTGGTGCAATTGTAAGACGGTACAGCTACTTTGGAAAATATTAGGCAGTTCTTTAGAGCTTAGCCCAAGAGTTATCAAATTACCCAGAAATGCCACTTCTAGGTATATACTCAAGAGTATTGAATACATATGTTCACACAAAAACTTACATACAAATGTTCATAGCAGCATCATTCATAATAGCCAAAAAGTGGAAGCAACTCAAAAGTCCATTCTCATTGGTGAGAATTCCATTTTGGAAAACATTTTGGCACGTCTTTCCAAGTTAAACATATACCATACCACCTATAGTCCATTTGTGTTGCTATAAAGGAATACTCAAAATTGGGCAATTTATAAAGAAAGAGGTTTATTTGGCTCATGGTTCTGCAGACTGTATAAGAAGCATGGCATTAGCATCTGCTTCTGGTGAGGGCCTCAGGAAGCTCCCACTTATGGTGGAAGACAAAGAGGGAGGAGGCATATCACATGGCAAGAGAGGTAGCAAGGGAGAGAGTGAGGAGGTATCAGGCTCTTTAAACAACCAGGTCTCATGTGAACTAACAAAGTGAGAACTCACTTATTACCATGGGGAGGACACCAAGACATTCATGAGGGATTCGCTCCCATGACCATGACATCTCTCCCATGAGGCCCTACCTCCAGCATTGGGGATCACATTCAGTACAAGATTTGGATGAGGCAAATATCCATACCATATCACTGCCTGTCTGTCCTACCCCTGAGTATTACCCAAAAGAAATGAAAAGTTATACTCACACAAAAACCTGCATGTAAATGTCTACAGTTAGCTTTATTCATGATCACAAAAGCTGGAAGTTTTCCAGATTCCTTTAACTCGTGAATGGATAAAGACACTGTAGTATATACATACAGTGGAATATTACTTAGCAACAAAAAAGAATGATTTATACATGAAAGAACATAGATACATCTTAAATGCTTTATGCTGAATGAAAGATACTAGAATCAAAAGTACATACTATATTGATTCTATTTATATGACATTCTGGAAAAGGCACAACTGTGGAACAGATCAGTGGTTGTCAGAGCCTAGGGTTGGACGGAGTTGCTGACTACAAAGTGGCATTAGGAAATTTGGAGAGTGTTGGAACTTTTCTGTATCTTGATTGTAGTCCTGGTTACATGATTATATGCATTTGTCAAAACTTGCAGAACTGTATTAAAAAGAGTGGATTTCACTGTATGTAATTTATACCTCAATAAATCTAACCAATCAGATCTACTGACTGATAGCCATGCTTTATGTGTTTGCCTTGTACATCTAAATATAATTTTTTATTAATCCAATTCTATAGACACTTTAAACAGCTTGCGTATGGCTATTCGGAAATAGTTCTGTACTGATTTACCTAAAGTCATCTTCCCTTAACATTCTGGTCATCCCTTTCTGTTTCTTAACCAACTTACAGAATTTTTTTTTAAGGTTTAAATAATTTAACCTTAGATAGATTCTTTTTGTGTTTCTTATACGTATTTATTAAGTTATTTTATGGTTGATCAGGATTGTCTTGTATGTTTTTTGTCTTTATATTTAGTTACTTTTTAAAACCACGAAGAGTTTTGTTTTCAGCTTGGCTAAAGACTTTTCTTCAATTTTTGATTTTATTCTTTTTAAACTTTTTTATTCATTTTATTTTTAGGTCAAATAGGTACAAAAACACTCAAAAGAGGATGAATTATAGGTAAACTGTTTACTAGCTGAATATTCAGCAAATTGGTTTTGAATGAACTGACTACTTTGACAACCTTATAGAATTCTTTAAGGATTCATGTGGATCTTTATATGTAGTTTGGTATCTTTCTGTGATACATTGAATGTAGCGCTAATGGGAGTTCAGAAGTCCTGCATGGTTGTCAGTGTGTAGCCTATGCAGAGTCTTTCTAAGATCCAAATGTCCTTCAGATCTCACTGATAAGCAGTCAGATTGTCAACAAGGTGCTGCTGATTAGGTGCTGGCTATTTCCATGGTTTTCTTCTATTCTTTCATTATGCAGAAGATAGTGTTTGGTGAAGGCAAATGAATATGGTTTTTTTTTGCTGAATAGAAGAAAACTATTTGATGTTCCAATCCTGAATGCCTAAAGACTTCTGCACATATCAGCAATGATGAGCACACATCACCCTCATGAGCATCAGCACATTAGATGTCAGCAACACTACTGTATGGACATTCTATTTCCTCACTAGAGTTAGTAATGGTCTATGTGTTAACTCTTATGCAATATCGCAGCAAAACTATCACCTTAGATTGTCCATGGAAGCCACATAAATGCAAACACATTTACCTCACTGAGATTGTTTTATTTATTAGTAACATATGTTTTGTGTCCAAGGTACTGATATTATTTAGAATTCTGGAAAAAGTGAATACAAGAAAAAGTAGAATCAACAGTAAGTATTTTAGGATGAACAACAGTAACTCTTCAGTAATTCAGTAATTCTGTATTGCTCTCACAACCTCAAGATAAAATCTGTACTCTTTAATGTTATTTAAAACGCTATTTGCAGTCATGACCCTGCCTACTTCTCCAACCTTTCTCTCTCCATCCCTTAAATCTCATCCTGTGACCTAATACCGCTACACTTGTGGTTTGTCTCCTCTTTTGCTTCCCTGCTCAACCTAGCTAGCCTTGCTTCGGGTCAAAGAGTGAAGTGCATGTTCTGTGGGAAACCTCTTCTGAGTTAAATGTCTCTGTGGGCTCCCACAGAAGCCTACACTGTGGCATTTGTAACACTCTACTATCATTATTAACTTTTTTATCCGTAAGAGAGTGCCTGGAGATGTTAAACAGTTAAAACACTTTTTTAAACTTGATGAACAAGGGGCCTGCAGTGACCTTGGTGGCCTTACCAAGTTTTCTTGGTGGTTCTTTTTCTGTTTGTGATTATTTTTAATCCATTTTATGACTGAAAATACTGAGATTCATTGGCTTTTTTTTCCCCCTCATTCTCCCTCCTTCAACAAGTTACTTAACTTCTCTGGATTCGATTTGTTAATCTGTAAAAATTGAGGCATTATATAGTTGATATAGAATTGTTAAGAGAATTAAAAACGTACCAGAGGCAAGAAGTGCCTCACATTTGTGGCTCAGGTTTATTGATCTCTCTAGTGGAAATAGAAGACCTAGGGGCAGGGCTCCTGCTGACAGCTGGAGGTCATTATTGCTCTCATGATTAAGCGTTAATCATCCTAAAAGTGATTTTCTTTGACCTTCTTTTCCTTGCTCTTTTTCTTCTCGTAGTGTCTCAGTCGTGAAGAAGGTATTAAGTGGATCAAAAAAAAAAGACTTCCAGCATTTCTGGAAAGTGATTGCTACTTTGAATACAGGTATTATAGTCCCATCAATATATGTATTTTAAAATACGTATACATTAGCCTCCCAATTAGCTAGGACTACAGCTGTGTGCCACCATGTGTGGCAAATCTTTTAAATTCTTTGTAGAGTCAGGGTCTTGCTGTATTGCCCAGGCTGATCTCGAACTCCTGGCGTCAAGAGAGCCTCCTGCCTTGGCCTCCCAAAACCTGAGATTACAGGCATGAGCCTCTCCAACCAGTCATAATTTAAAAATTATCTATTGGTGATAACGGTATTTAGGTGCAGAGTGTTTAACAATGAAAACTAGTGTGACATGAAAAACATAGAATGCTATAGTCCAGAACCAAGTTTTCCTTTATGTTCTCTGACTTTTAACATGTAAGAACCTAAAATTTGACCTCTGAACAACCATTTTTAAGTAAAAATCAATTAAAATGAATAATTCTTAACTAATTAGTGGTTTTATGAATAAGCTATTAATTTTTTTTTTTTTTTTTTTTGAGACGGAGTCTCGCTCTGTCGCCCAGGCTGGAGTGCAGTGGCCGGATCTCAGCTCACTGCAAGCTCCGCCTCCCGGGTTCACGCCATTCTCCTGCCTCAGCCTCCCGAGTAGCTGGGACTACAGGCGCCCGCCACCGCGCCCGGCTAGTTTTTTGTATTTTTAGTAGAGACGGGGTTTCACCGTGTTAGCCAGGATGGTCTCGATCTCCTGACCTCATGATCCACCCGTCTCGGCCTCCCAAAGTGCTGGGATTACAGGCTTGAGCCACCGCGCCCGGCCATAAGCTATTAATTTTAACAGAGCCAAAGAAAATCATCATTAAGTGAGGAGAAGAGATTGGCTTGAATACATAAAATAAAATTTTAGGTTTTTCCCTGAATTCTGCTATATTTGAAACTTGTTTTAAATTTGTATGATTCCTAAAATGCAGGTTAGCCAAATTGGTCTCACAAGTAAGATGGAGCAAGTCCGGCATGAATTTCACAGTAGAATCAAATTTTTCTCCCTGGATCGTGAAAAAACCACCCAGTCTACCACCTCCTGCCACTGAAGAAGATAATCTTGTAATTATGAAAAAGTTCTATGTATCACTTGGTGAGGTAAAAGTATGAGTATTTTTTCATGACTTAGCGCTTCATTAAAACTTCTGATTTTATTTTTTATTTTATACATATATTTTTTTGAGACAGGATCTCACTCTGTCACCCAGGCTGGAGTGCAGTGGCATGATCACAGCTCACTGCAGCTTCCACCTCCCGGGCTCAGGTGATCCTCCCACCTCAGCCTCCTGAGTAGCTGGGACTACAGGCATGCACCACCACACCCGGCTAACTTTGTTTTTGCATTTTTTGTAGAGATGGGGTTTTACCATGTAGCTCAGGCTGGTCTTGAACTCTTGGACTCAAGGAATCCACTCACCTCTACCTCCCAAAGTGCTGGGATTACAGGTGTAAGCTACCACACCTGGCTGTAACTTCTTATTTTAAGGCGTTTGTATTACCTGAACAGAAAAAATGATTTCAAATACATGTAAAGCAGATTTAGCAATAATTCTTATAGATTTATGCTAACTAATTTGCTCTGCTGTCTTTAATTTGAAATGTAGTTAGAAATATTATCCTCATGTGTCTAAAGAGACAAAGGCAAGGTTGAAGAACATGCAGTGTCACCTGGAAAGCAAGGGTAACTTGAATTATATCCATGGTTTCATTGTTCATTCCAAAATTGCTATGGTTTGGATTCTGTTACTTTTGTACAAAAAGATAAATTGAGTCTTTTCCTTCCTTTTCTCTAGGTTATTCCTTAGTAGTAAAATGTGTTACTGTAAGGTTGTTATCAAATAAATTTGTCATCCATGATTAGAGAAATGTGAGGGTGTATGAGAGCATTTGAAGAGATTTAACCTAGAATCAAATATCCTTTTGGAGAGTCATAATGTAGTAAGAACTGTTGTTTGATCTTTGGCCTCTAATTATTAGATCTTGTATCTGGAACTATACTTCTAATACACAGTTCTATACAAAATTAGGAATGGCAAATATGTAGCCCTTGTGCTGCTACTCCCTATGACAGACTTTGTTAATCAATTGTGGAAATTTTTCTGCTGAGCTAGGATTTGACTCCAGATTCTTTACAACACAGTATTCTGGGTAGGCACTTCCATTTTTTTTTTTTTTTTTTTAAAACCTTAAGGCTTACTTGCAAATAAGGCACTTTCAGTTGATCAAAATTATCATACAAGAGGAAGCCTCTTTGCCTTCTGTGTTGGAATAGATAGGCTAAATTTACTTGAACTTTTTTTTTCTTGTGTATCTCCTATTAATTTTGTAGTTCAGCATTTCTATCAGCAGTATTTGTCAAAAACATTTACAGTTATGCCAGTTCCATTATTTCCACTGAATAATGCTTTGTGGTGTATTTAAGGCACATTTTTCTTCTCATACTGATTTTAAGTATTTTTTTCTTTCTTTCCTTTTTTTTTTTTTTTTTTTGAGACAGGGTCTCGCTTTATCACCCATGCTGGAGTGCAGTGGTACAGTCTCAGCTCACTGCAGCCTTGACTTCCCAAGGTTCAAGGGATCCTCCTGCCTCAGCACCCACAAGTAGCTGGGACTACAGGCATATGCCACCACGCCCTGCTAATTTTTGTGTATTTTTTGTAGAGACAGGGTTTTGCCATGTTGCCCAGGCTGGTCTTGAACTACTAAGCTCCAGCAATTCATCCACCTTAGCCTACCAAAGAGTTGGCATTACAGGCGTGAGCCACTATGCCTGGCAATATTTTTTCCCTTAATTTATACTATAGAAATGTTGGAAATGTCCTAAAAAATATGTACTCAAGGTCAATAAACATGTAAAGGGAAGAATCAATCTAGGGGAATAAGTTCTGATTTGCTATATGTGAATTTAATTAAATATAAGGGAGTTAAAATCCAAACTAGTTTACTTTTGGTATTTTCTGAGATGAAAAAAACTCATTTGTATTCACTTGAGTAAACTTTAACACTATATATATATACACACACAAATTTTTTTTTTTTTGGAGACAGGATCTCAGTGTGTTGCCCAGGCTGGAGTGGAATGATGCAATCATGGCTCATTGCAGCTTCAACCTCCCTGGCTCAAGCAATTCTCCCACCTCAGCCTCCCAGCTGGGACCACAAGAGTGCATCACCATTCCTGGCTAATTTTTAAAAAATTATTTGTAGAGACAGGGTCTATGTTGCCCAGATTGGTCTTGAACTCCTGGGTTCAAGCAGTCCTCCAACCTTAGCCTTCCAAAGTGCTAGGATTATAGGCATGAGCCACCACATAGCCACTTTAACTATATATTACCATTTTTCAATAGCCTTTGAATTTTGCAGATTCAAAGTTCTTGGATGTTTACATTATTTATGTCATGACTATACATAGGGATTAATCTTCATGATAATTGGTAATATTTCTTTGAGCCTTAAGTTATACCATCTAAAAAACAATTGACTCATCTCTTAAAAGTATAGGCCGGGTGCAGTGGCTCACGCCTGTAATCCCAACACTTTGGGAGGCTGAGGTGGGCGGATCATGGGGTCCGGAGTTCCAGACCAGCCTGACCAACATGGTGAAACCTCGTCTCTACTAAAAATACAAAAATTAGCCAGGCATGGTGGTGGGTGCCTGTAATCACAGCTACTCGGGAGGCTGAGGCGGGAGAATTGCTTGAACTCGGGAGGCAGAGGTTGCAGTGAGCTAAGATTGCACCATTAAACTCCAGCCTGGGTGACAGAATGAGACTCTGTCTCCACTTCCCCCCAAAAAAATATATAAAGTGGAATAATTATGTTAAAGATGTTGAAGTCTGACTGATGACTTCTTTCTCTCCTGTGTTCTACTCCCTCTTTCTTTTTTTGCGGTTGAAATAGCAAGGACCTTGTATGTTGGTCTCTCTCAATTCCTTGAACGTTTCTTAATTATTTTGGCCTCCTGCTTAGGCTATTGCTTAGGATAAAGTAGTCACTTGATAATTATATGTTAGGTAAACATATAATTATATGTTAGATGAACATATAATTACTAATAAATAACTTGATTTTAAAGGAAAAGGGGAACAAAAGTGAGTTAGTCTTTGAAAGCTTTTATGCACCTGGGAAACTTCACCTGTAAGAGGGATGGTGACTGCATAGCTGCCACCTCTCATTTCTCTGTCTTGCTTTGATCTTCTTATGTGGCTTGACTTGCCATGTTAATTCTGCATAATAGATAGGGAGTAATTTTTCTTCCATTTGAGGTACCTATTCTCCAAGTGTTTCTTAGGCTAAGTGCTGACCAACCAGCTGATTCAGTTGGATAAATGAGAAATGAGAGGAATGTTGAACACTCCCGTCTCTGCTCTTGTTGAACAACTTGGATTCTCTAGTAAAAATAAAAGAGGACATTACAGAGAGAGGCAGGCAGAGGAATCTTCCCAAGAAGGCTACGATAGGAGCTTCTTAGGGCTGGGGTTCTAGAAGCTAAGGATCAACTTCAGAATTGAATTGGCTAGTTCAGGGGTATACAAAGGAAAGGAAAAATGGAATGCTGCAGTTAGGACAGATGGAGTTAGGAATCAGTGTGCAAAAAGCATTCAATCTAAGCAAAGTTGTGAAAACTGAGTCTAATGCAAAGGGGCAGCTGAGTTTGGAGAGGGTCCAGTGGCACTAAGAATAGTGTCTCTGTCATACTGGGGGAGCATTTGTTAAAAATACTGAGCCAGGTGAGACAGAATAGGGTACCTGAAGTAATTGGGAAAGTTGTAAAGGGGAGCAGCTAGCAAAAGGATTGATGGGTCTGGTGACTGCCAAGTTGAAGTCAGATGGCATGAATTTGTAGTGAATCCAGGAAGTAGGGTTTCATGCCTTTGGTCAACAATAGCCTGAGAGTGAGAGTGGAGAATTTATAAGTATTGGACACATATTTTCCTTTGGTTATCAAATACAAAAAAAAAAAAAATGGTTTGAAATTTCCTTCAGTTTCCTCTTAGCTAATGAATTTTTTGAGTATAATTTTATTTTCCTTCATGAGATAATTTTCACTTTACATATTGTACTGTGCAAGTTGAATATTATTATAATGATTTTTCCAGGTTTGTGATCAGAGCAATATTGCTAATCATATGTTAAACTAATATGCTCCCTTCTTCCTAGGCTTCCTATGCTCAAACAAAAGATTGGTTTGCATTAGCAAAACAAAGTCAGCAAACAGTATCAACCTTTTCGTTACCCTGTTGTGTACCCTACAACAAACTTAAATCACCAGCTATTTCATCTGTTTCTGGTAAGCAGTAAAGGACAAGAATGACTTTAGAACTTCTCTTTAAGTTTTTGTTTGTTTGTTCTAATTTTACAGTACAGTAGTTAGTGATTGGGGAGAAAAAATTATCCACATACCCTTTGCCTCACTGCACCTCCTATGTTTTTTGAGAGACAACTTTGTATAGTGAAAAGGAGATGGGTTTAGAATGCAACTCTGATATTTATTCGCTGTGTGATGTTTGATGAGTTTTTCCACTTCTTGGAGGCTTGCCTTTTCTTGTCTGTAAGATTAGAATAATGATATATACTAAATGTATACGAAATGCCTGGCCTGGTGCTTGATACCTAATATGCAGTCAATTAATGTCATTATTTCTTATCATAGTTTACAAATTCTTGTTAAGTCTTTGCAATAAAGTGGGTACAACAATTTTCTCTTCCTAAAAATAAAATAGTTATTGATGGGAATTGAGTTTCCCTTCCGTTTTTAAGTTCAGATTATTTTTCACCTTAAAAAGCATATAAATTTCTACTTTGGGAAGCTTTGTGGCTATACTGACTTTTTATAAAAATAAAAGGAATCTTCCAGAAATGGGAGTTATTAACTGTGATATTGTTAGAGAAAAAAACTTAGGTGTGATGACTCAGGAGAAGAACTCAGGAATTCACTTACAGTTCCTAACTAATCTCTTTAAGAACTATACGCAGACTCTGGGGAAGTTAAATCTGGATTCCCTAGAATTGAACCTGAGTCTAGGTAAAGAAGAAAATAATCTCCCCAATTGAAAATAGTTGGATTCATAGGCTTCTTGTTGTTTTCCCAAAATATTGAAGTAGATAATTGGAGATAAAAATAGTATACAGGAAGAGAAGGATGGCAGGAGATGGTGAGCTGGAATGCCTGCTTCGCTCTCTGCAACATCCTCCCTTCAGTTCCATGGGATTGAGTGTACGTCCAGCATCCTCTCACAAAGTCTAATTTCTCAATATTGGGGAATTTATTAGCAACAAAAATTGTAATGAAATGTTTCCAGTTCATTGAGATTTGAACTGTGGTAATTGAGAAAATGGTCATTGAGAATGGGGCATGGATGACAACAGTTAGCTGATCTGTGGCAATTCAAGGGGTAGATTTACTATGTGAAATAAAGCACTAACATCAGACATGTCACTGATTTTTGAAAGAGAAAATGGGAGCTGAATACTGTATCTTTAGAAAAAGCATACAAATAATCCTTTTGTAAACCTTCATAAGTATCTCGTGCCATTTTGTAACTTTAATGATAAACTGTAAGTTTGATAGTAATTGAATCTTTTAATGAAATGGTGAATTTTAAAACTTGCTATTATTGTCTCCAGTTCTGGTCTGTTCGTATATGGTCTCAATCTATGGTAGTGAATTTTCTTTTATCATACAGCATGAAATATCAAAGCACATATAATCATTTAGTATACATATTCTAATTCCTTAATAGATTTGGTGCTTATGTATTGACATTTATATATCAGTCTGGAATATTACATTTTAAAAGTACATAATGTATTTTCGAATATCTTCTGTGTGTCAGGGATGTCAGATATTTAGTCCATCTGCCACCATTCTTTTCTTCCAAATCCAGGGAATACAAGGTTAATTCCCAGTGGCAGTTTTTTTTCTACTGGTTCCAAACGTAACCTCAGAATCCTTCCTTTTTTTCGTTTTTGTTTCTTTTCTGTTCTTTCTTTTTTTTTCTTTTTCTTTTTTTTTTTTTTTTTGAGACAGAGTCTTGCTCTATCACCCAGGCTGGAGTGCAGTGGTGTGCTCCAAGCTCACTGCAACCTCTATCTCCTGGGTTCAAGCGATTCTTGTGCCACAGCCTCCTGAGTAGCTGGGATTACTACACCACCATGCCTGGGTAATTTTTGTATTTTCAGTAGAGACGGGGTTTCACCATGTTGGCCAGGTTGGTCTGGAACTCCTGACCTCAAGTGATCCGCCCACCTCGGCCTCTCAAAGTGCTGGGATGACAGGCATGAGCCACCGTGACTGGCCCAGAATCCTTCTTAAGACACTGGTCCATGCAGTCACTACCTATGATAAACCCATTTGACGTTCTGGCTCTATAGTATCTATTTAATAATAAGAAAGGTTTGTATTCATATCTAATCTAATAGTCTTTTATGACTTAATACAGAGAATTTTATCTTTGATGATGGAGTTCACCCTAGGACAAAAAAAGACCCATTTAAAACCACCAAATTGATTTCTGAATTTGAAGAAGAAGAAGGAGAAGAAGAAGAAGAGGTGTCTGTATCTCTACAAGACACTCCTTCTCAAGCTCTTCTGAGAGTATACCTTGAAAAGAAACAGGATGTTGGTGAAAGCCTGACAATGCATTTCTCAACATGTGAAGAATTTGTAAGCTCCTATGTATACTTTATTTTGAGAGGAGCAATTCAGCAAATTGTTGGAAAGCCAGTTGGAGAAACCCCAGACTATATAAACTTCAACAATATAACAAAAGTGTCATTTGATGATTGTTTTGAGTCTATTCGTGGCAAGAATTTTTTAAGTGAATTAGTTCAAACTACAAAGGAGAGGTCAGAAGAGATAGAACAAACAAGTTTAAGTTCAAAGAGTGAGAGCGCTGGACCAGAGAGCAGGGCCGACTGGTGTATTTCTCATAGGACTTATGACATTGGCAATAGAAAGGAGTTTGAAAGATTTAAGAAATTTATAAAAGGTACATTGGGAGAGAGATATTGGTGGCTATGGATGGATATTGAGAGGTTAAAAGTTCTTAAGGACCATGGAAGACATCAAAGGTAATTCTATTTTTTTATTTTTCAATAGTTTTAAAAACAAATTATGAATATTAATTTGGGTTATTTAGCACAGGGAGAAAGCCCAAAGTAAATTTTTAAAAATGTAATTTTTTATTCTTGGAGGAATGAATGACAATAAAACTTATTTTATTATAATAGTAATATTGATCACACTAGTTTTCTGATTTCATAGTTTTCAGATACTAATGATAACAGTTATTTGGGTTTGCATTATGTTTCTGCCCATACATTCTAGAACTACTTTCAAATTAATTATTCTATTTTCATTTTTATAACATTAAAAGGATGTATAATTTTTATAGAATAAAATAATTTATCAGTTATATAACCACACTAGCATAAAATAGACACCTACTCTCCCTAGTAGCCTGCTTGGTTAACAAATTCCATAATCTTTGGTTGGATGCCAGGTAGCTGGGTATCTGGATGAGTCTCTCTGCTAGAGAACTTCTTGGAGGTCTGATGGGGCTCAGGTCTTTGTTTGGTCAGCTCTATATGTTTTAGATTACTGTAAGTTGAAGAAAAGAGAACCCTGTTTTAGGAAAATCTTTAACTTGTCTTTAGTCTCCTGATCTGCTCTGAAGCAGACCAACTATAGTAGATTGCAATTTCCTTTAAGGGTTTGACTGAGTATATACTAGTCACTGGGTTATTCCACTTATTTTAATGACATTCAGATCACAAAGCTCATTGTTGTATATAGCTATAAGAGCAGAGGTCACTAAATGGTTGATTATGAAGCATGACCTGATTGATCATTACCAGTTTTGAAGACATGTCAGGGTAGTTACATGCAAGTAGCCAACATAGGTTTTTCAGGATCAACACTGTAGTTCCCGCTGTTGCTGTAACAAATCACCACAGACTTAGTGACTTAAAGCAACAGAGTTTTATTTATTCTCAGACAGTTCTGGAAGTCAGAAGGTTCTAGGGGTAAACAAATTCCTTATTTTTTCCATCTAATGAAGGCCTTGGTTCATGGACTTTTTCTCCATCTTCCAAGCTAGCAGCACAGCATCTTCTCTCTGATCTCTGCTCTATCCTCACATTTTTCTCTGTGATGCTGACCTTCTTGTCTCTCTCTTAGAACGATCCTTGTGATTACAATGGGACCATCTAGATAATACAAGAGATCTCTTTAAAGTCTTTAACTTAAGCACATCTGCAGAGTTTCCTTTGACATGTAACTTAGTCACAAGTTCTAGAGATTAGAACGTAGACATCTTTGCAAGGTCATTTATTCAGCTTGTCACAAATACCCTTCCCATTTCCATAACTGTGAGAAGTATCTTTACGTCCACAAAAATTCTGGGTACCTCTGACACTCAGTGTTGGTTTTGAGATAGTTCATTATTTGTCTGAAACATTTCAGAAGTGAAAACATTTTGGTAGTTGAATATTCTACCAGTGTGTGTGTGTATGTGGAAATGTGTTTTCTTTCAGACATGTTGAGAAGATGAAAAAATGCTATCTAGTGAGCAATGGAGATTACTACCTTTCTGCAGAAATCTTATCAAAATTTAAACTGTTAGATGGATCACAGTGGAATGAAGAGCATTTAAGAAATATTCAGCCTGAAGTTTTAAAACCTTTACTTCTGTATTGGTAAGAAAACATTAATCAGTTACTTACTTTCACTTTTCTTAGGCCAGTTGTGAGTTATACTTTTTTTGTCTTACGGATATATGACTTATGGAAACCTAAAATGACAAGACTATTATATCTTTGGCCTTCTTTAAGTTACTTGTCCTTTAGATAATTTGGATGTTTGGATGACTTTAAATCCATAATAAGGTGGAACAGTATTTAAGTTGCCTTTTAACTTCGGTGATCATATTCTTTTTTTTTCCAGCAGAATTTACATTTTATTTCTTTATTTACTTTTAACTTCTATTTTAAGTACAGAGCTACATGTGCAGGTTTGTTACATAGGTAAACTTGTGTCATTAGGGGTTTGTTGTATGGATTATTTCATCACCCAGGTGTTAAGCCTTATATCCCTTAGTTATTTTTCTCGATCCTCTGCCTCCTTTCTATCCTCCACCCTCTGATAGGCCTCAGTGTGTGTTGTTCCCCTCTGTGTATCCATGTGTTCTCATCATTTAGTTCCTACTTATAAGTGGGGATGTGATGTATTTGGTTATCTGTTCCTGTGTTAGCTGAGGAGAATGGCCTCCAGTTTCATCCATATCCCTGCAAAGGACGTGAACTTGTTCTTTCTTATGGCTGCATAGTATTCCATACTATATATGTACCACATTTTCTTTATCTGTCGTATCACTGATCGGCATTTAGGATTCCATATCTTCGCTATTGTGAATAGTGCTGCAATGAACATACACGTGCATGTGTCTGTATAACAGCATGATTTATATTCCTTTGGGTATATACCAAGTAATGGGATTGCTGTATCAAATGGTATTTCTGTTGTTAGGTCTTTGAGGAATTGCCACACTATCTTCCACAGTGGTTGAATTAATTTACACTCCCACCAACAGTGTATAAGCCTTCCTTTGTCTCCACAACCTCACCAGCCTCTGTTATTTTTTTTGACTTTTTACTAATAGCCATTCTGACTGGCTTGAGATGGTATCTCAATGTGGTTTTGATTTGCATTTCTCTAATGACCAGTGGTGTTGAACTTCTTTTCATATGATTGTTGGGCACATGTATGTCTTCTTTTGAAGGTGTTCATGTCCTTTACCTACTTTTTAATGTTTTTTTTTTTTTTCTTGTGAATTTGTTTAAGTTCCTTATAAATGCTGGATATTAGATCTTCGTTTGATGCATAGTTTGCAAAAATTTTCTCCCATTTCATAGGTTGTCTGTTCATTCTGTTGATAGTTTCCTTTGCTGTGCAGAAGCTCTTTAGTTTAGATAAATCCCATTTGTCAATTTTTGCTTTGGTTGCAATTGCTTTTGGCATCTTTGTCACGATATCTTTGCCTGTGCCTATTTCCTGAATGGTATTACCTTGGTTGTCTTCCATGGTTTTTATTGTTTTGAGTTTTACATTTAAGTCTTTAATCCATCTAGAGTTAATTTTTGTGTATGGCATAAGGAAGGGGTCCAGTTTCAGTCTTCTGCATATGGCCAGCCAGTTATCCTAGCTCCATTTATTGAATAGGGAATTCTTTCCCCGTTGCTTGTTTTTGTCAGATTTTTCAAAGATCAGATAGTTGTAGGTGTGTGGTCTTATTTCTGCATTCTCTGTTGTTCCATTGGTCTATGTGTCTGTTATTGTACCAGTACCATGCTATTGTGGTTACCATAGACCTGTAGTATAGTTTGAAGTTGGGTAGTGTGATGGCTCCAGCTTTGCTCTTTTTGCTTAGGATTGCCTTGGCTATTTAGGCTCTTTTTGGTTCCATATGAATTTTAAAGTAGTTTTGTCTAGTTCTGTGAAGAATCTCAATGGTAGTCTAATAAGAATAGCATTGAATCTATAAATTGCTTTGGGCAGTGTTGGGGTCCGTGCCGGGGGTGGTGGAGAATGAAAGAACACACAAAAGACAAAGACACACAGAGAACATGGCGGCCGCACTCAGAGCCTCCGCCTCACTTTATTTATACCCCATAAACCCCACGTCAGCAGAAAGAATGCAATGCAAAACAAACTTTCTTTTCCCAGATGTAACCTTCTACTCAGTTCCTTGTTTCCATGCTCTTCCTTATCTGCTCGCCTTCTTGGCGCCTACGGGAGTTCATTAAAAGTTCAATTGGAGATACTGTCCTTGAGCCCTATCTATTCTCAGCATACTGTTTTCAAAGGCCCCTACAGGGCAGTATAGCCATTTTAATTGTATTGATTCTTCTTATTCATGAGTATGGAATGTTTTTCCATTTGTTTGTGTCACCTCTGATTTCTTTGAGCAATGTTTTGTAGTTCTCCTTGTAGAAAATTTTCACCTCCATACTTAGTTATATTCCTAGGTATTCCTAGCTATATTGCTATATTCCCAGGTATGCTTTTTGTGGCCGTTGTGAATAGGGGTATGTTCCTGATTTGGCTGTCAGCTTGGAACACATTCTTCTACACCTGACATTTTTGTGGTTGGTATTTCATAAAATTGGTGTGTGTGTGTGTGTGTGTGTGTGTGTATACATGTAGCTAGAGTTGCTATTATCATCTTAATAAGCTTTTTTTGAGTATTACTATAGGCTAAGTGCTATGCTAAGAATACAAGGGTGAAACATGATCAAATCCTTGTGGTCATAGTATGATGAGAAGAATATACATGTGATATTAGTATAACAAAAGAAAGTGTGATAAATGCACAGGATATAGAGGGGAGGTAATGTTTTACCTGGGAACTTGAGGGACTTGAAGCAAGGGAAATAGAATGGGCATAGTGGAAAAAAATATATACCATTTGAAGATCAATGAATTGTTCCATGTGACTGTGATCGATCTGATTGTGTCACTTATCTGCACTAGACTTTTTATTTTAAGATAACTGTAGACTTACAGTCAAAGAAGGCTGAGCATGATGGCTTGTGCCTGTAATCTCAGCACTTTGGGAGACTGAGGCAGGAGGATTGCTTAAGGCCAGGAATTTGAGACCAGCCTGGGCAACATAGTAAGACCCCACCTCTATTTTATTAAAACCATTTTTTAAAATAAAGAAAAATAAAAAAGAAATAATACAAACAGATACTGTGTATCTTTCATATATTTTCCCCCAATGGTAACATCTTGCATAACTATAGTACAATATCACAATGAGGACATTGACTTTGATACAATTTCTTTGTTATTTTTCTCTCTGAAAGATCTGTCCAATGCCGAAAGTGGGGGGTTGAAGTCTCCAGCTATTACTGCATTGGAGCCTATCTCTCTTTCTTGTTCTAATAATATTTCCTTTTTATATCAGAGTGCTGCAGCATTTGGTACATATATATTTAAAATTGTTATATCCTCTTACTGAATTGACCCCTTTATCATTATATAGTGATCTTCTTTGTCTCTTCTTATAGTTTTTGTCTTGAAATCTGTTTTGTCTGATATAAATATAGCTACTCCTGCTTTTTTTGTTTGTTTGTTTCCATTGACATGGAACATGTTTTTCCATCCCTTTTTTAGTTTGTATGTGTCTTTGTAGGTGAAGTGTGTTTCTTGTAGGCACCATATCAGTGGGCCTCGTTTTTTCGTCCATTCAGCCACTGTGTCTTTTGATTGGAGAGTTTAGCTCATTTACATCAATGTCATTATTGATAAGTAAGGACTTCTGCCATTTTGTTGTTTTCTGGTTGTTTTGTGGTGTTCTATTCTTTCTTTCCTTCCTTTCTGTCTCCCTTTAGTGAATGTGATTTTCTCTGTTGATATGATTTAGTTTCTTGCTTTTTATTTCTTGTGTATCCATTGTATGTTTTTTGGTTTGAGATTACCATGAGGCTGGCAAATACTCTCTTATAACCCATTATTTTAACCTGATAAGAACCTAACATTGCATAAACATACAAGCAAAAAGAAAACTAATAAAAATTCTATACTTTAACTTTGTCCCCCTACTTTTAAATGTTTTGTTGTTTCTGTTTATATCTTATTGTACTGTCTGTCTTGAAAAGTTGTTGTAGTTCTTAATTTTGACTGGTTCATTGTTTATTCTTTCTACTTAGGATAAAAGTAGTTTATACATCACTGTTACAGTGTTATAATATTCTGTGTTTTTCTGTTTATTTACTATTATCTGTGTGTTTTATACCTTCAGGTGATTACTTATTGCTCATTAACGTTCTTTTCTTTCTGATTGAAATGCTCTCTTTAGCATTTCTTGTAGGACAGGTCTTGTGTTGATGAAATTCCTCAGCTTTTGTTTGTCTGGGAAAGTCTTTATTTCTCCTTCATATTTGAAGGATATTTTTGTTGGATATACTATGCTAGGATGAAAGGATTTTCCTTCAGCACTTTAAATATTAGGTTGGTGCAAATGCTATTGCGGTTTTTGCCGTTACTTTTAATATGTCATGCCACTCTCTCCTGACCTATAACATTTCTGTTGAAAAGTCAGCTGCTGGATGTATTAGAACTCCATTGTATATTGTTTATTTTTCTTGCTGCTTTTGGGTTCCTTTCTTTATCTTTGACCTTTGGGAGTTTGAGCATTAAATGCCTTGAGGTAGTCATCTTTGGGTTAAATCTGCTTGGTGTTCTATAACCTTCTTATATTTGGATATTGATATCTTTCTCTAGATTTGAGAAGTTCTCTGTTATTATCCCTTTGAATAAACTTTCTACCCCTATCTCTTTTCTACCTCCTCTTTAAGGCCAATAACTCTTAGATTTGCCCTTTTGAGACTGTTAAGGCATGCTTTATTGTTGCTTTTTTTTTTTTTGTCTCTTCTGACTATGTATTTTCAAATAACCTGTCTTCAAGCTCACTGATTATTTCTTCTTAATCAATTATACTGTTAAGACTCTGATGCATTATTCAGAATCCCAATTGCATTTTTCAGCTCCAGAATTGCTGCTTGATTCTGTTTAACAATTTTAATCTCTTTGTTAAATTTATCTGATAGAATCTTGAATTTCTTCTCTGTGTTATCTTGAATTTCTTTGAATTTTCTTAACACAGCTATTTTGAATTCTCTGTCTGAAAGGTCACATATCTGTTTTTCCAGAATTGGTCCCTGTTGCCTTATTTCATTCATTTGGTGAGGTTGTTTTTTCCTGGATGATGTTGAGCTAGCAGATGTTCTTCAGTGTCTGGGCATTGAAGAATTAGTCCATTCTCTTGTTACTAATAAAGACATGCCTGAGACTCAGTAATATGTAAAGGAAAGAGGTTTATTGGACTCACAGATCCACATGACTGGGGAGGCCTCACAATCATGGAGGAAGACAAAGGAAGAGCAAAGAGGTGTCTTACATGGCTGCAGGCAAGAGAGCTTGTGCAGGGGAACTCCTATTTATAAAAATCAGATATCATGAGACTTATTCACTACCACAAGACCAGCATGGGAAAGACCCACCCCCACGATTCCATTACCTCCCACTGGGTTCCTCCCATGACACATAGGAATTATTACAATTCAAGGTGAGATTTGGGTGGGGAAACAAAGCCAAATCATGTAATTCTGCCCCTGGCCCATCCCAAATCTAATGTTCCTTTCACATTTTAAAACACAATCATGCCTTCCTAACATTCCCCAAAGTCTTAACTCATTTTGGCATTAACTCAAAAGTCCACAGTCCAAAGTCTCATCTGAGATAAGGCAAGTCCCTTCTGCCTATGAGCCTGTAAAATCAAAAGCAAGTCAGTTACTTCCTAGATACAATGGGGGTACAGGATTGGTGTAAATACACCCATTCTAAATGGGAGAAATTGGCCAAAATGAAAGGGCTACAGGCCCCATGCAAGTCCAAAATCCAGCAGGACAGCCAAATCTTAAAGCTCTGAGATGATCTTCTTTGATTCTATGTCTCATGTTCAGGTCATGCTGATGCGAGAGGTGGGTTCCCATGGTCTTGGGCAGCTCTGCCCCTGTGGCTTTGCAGTGTACAGCCTCCCTCCCACTGCCTTCATGGTCTGGCATTGAGTGTCTGCATCTTTTCCAGGCACACGGTGCAAGCTGCTGGTGGATCTACCATTCTGGGGTCTGGAGGATGGTGGCCTTCTTATCACAGCTCCACTAGGCAGTGCCCCAGTGGGAACTCTGTGTGGGGGATCCAACACCACGTTTCCCTTCCACACTGCTCTAGCAGAGGTTCTCCATGAGGGCCCCGCCCCTACAGCAAAATTCTGTCTGGACATCCAGCCATTTCCATACATACTCTGAAATCTAGGCAGAGTTTCCCAAACCTCAATTCTTGACCTCTGGGCACCTGCAGGTTCAACACCATTTGGAAGCTGCCAAGGCTTCAGAGGGACTTGCACCCTCTGAAGCCATGGCCCAAGCTGTGCCTTGACCCCTTTTAGCCACGCTGGAGCAGCTGAAACACAGGGCATGAAGTCTCTAGGCTGCATATAGCAGGAGGCCCGGGGTCCCAGCCCACAGAAACATTTTTTTCCCCCTAGGCCTCCAGGCCTATGATGGGAGGGGCTGCCGTGAAGGTATCTGACATGCCCTGGAGACATTTTCCCCATTGTCTTGCCTATTAACATTTGGCTTATCATTACTTATGCAAATTTCTGCAGCCAGCTTGAATTTCTCCCCAGAAAATGGGTTTTCTTTTCTATTGCATCGTCAGGCTGCAAATTTTCCAAACTTCTATGCTGTGCTTCCCCTTGAACGCTTTGCTGCTTAGAAGATTTTTCCCCTGGATGCCCTAAATCATCTCTCTCAAGTTCAAAGTTCCACAGGTCTCTGGGGCAGGGGCAAAATGCCACCAGTCTCTTTGCTAAAACATAGCAAGAGTCACCTTTGCTCCATTTCCCAACAAATTCCTCATCTCCGTCTGAGACCACCTCAACCTGGACTTTATTGTCCATATCACTATCACCATTTTGGTCAATGCCAGTCAACAAGTCTCTAGGAAGTTCCAAACTTTGCTACATCTTCCTGTCTTCTTCTGAGCCCTCCAAACTGTTCCAACCTCTGCCTGTTACACAGTTCCAAAGTTGCTTCCACATTTTCAGTATCTTTACAGCAGCACCCCACTCTACTGGTACCAATTTACTGTATTAGTTCATTCTCATGCTGCTAATAAAGACATATCCGAGACTGGGTAATATATAAAGCAAAGAGGTTTAATGGACTCACAGTTCCACATGGCTGGGGAGGCCTCACAATCATGGTAGAAAACAAAGGAAGAGCAAAGGGATAGCTTACTTGGCAGCAGGCAAAAGAATTTGTGCAGGGGAACTCCCATTTATAAAACCATCAGATCTTGTGAGACTTACTCACTATCAGGAGAACACACAGGAAAGACCTGCCCCCGTGATTCAGTTACCTCCCATCAGATCCCTCCAATGATATGTGGGAATTATTATAATTCAAGGTGAGATTTGGGGAGGGACACAGAGCCAAACCGTATCAGGTAGATATTGTAGTCTTCACTACCTGGGCTTGTTTGTACCCATCCTTCTTGGGAAGGCTTTCCAGATATTTGAAAGGACTTGGGTATTGTGATATAAGCTGTATCTGCTTTAGGGGGCACACTAAGCTTAGTAATGCTGTTGTTCTTGCAAACTCATAGAGGTACCTCCTGGATGGTCTCGGACAATATCCGGGAGAATCCTCTGGACCCCAAGTGGAGACTCTTGTTCTCTTCCCTTACTTTCTCCCAAACAGAGTCTCTCTCTCTGTTCTGAGCTACCTAAAGCTGGGAGTGGAGTGTGGCTACCACCACTGTGACTGTGCTGGGTCAGATCTGAAGCTCACATAGCACTGGGTCTTGCCCAAACCCTGCTGTAACCACTCCCTGGCTACTGTGTATGTTTGCTCAAAGCCCTGGGTTCTACAATTAGCAGGTGGCAAAGCCAGCCAGGCTTGTGTCCTTCCCTTCAGGGTGGCAAGTTCTTGCAGGCCCTAGGTGGGTCCAGAGTTGCCATCCAGGAGTCAGGGACTAGAGTCAAGCACCTTAGAAATCTACCTGGTGTACTATTGTACTGTGGCTGAGCTGACACTCAAAGCATAACTTGTAGTGCTTCCCACTGTTCCCTCCCCTTTCCAAAGGTGGAGGAGCCTTACCCCACAACCACCATCACCATGGGCCATGAGGAGTTCTGCCAGCCATCCCATGTATGATTTATTTGATAAAAGTCTACAGATATGCCCCCTTACTGGTTGACATGCAAATATGTAATTCTGAATATTTCCAAATCTGCAAGTAAAGGTTCCGAAATATAGCGTAGAATGACCACAGAGATCTATACAGAATGCCTTCTGATCCTAAACTAATTATGGACTTTGGATTCTCTTTCACTCCCAATCTGTGTTCATATTGGGAGAGATATCCATCTTCTTCCTATTTTACTTTATTTTTAAAATTTTTGAAATTTTTTTAGAGACAGGGTTTCACTTTGTCAATCAGACAGGAGTGCAGTGGCATGGTCATGGCTCACTGCAGCCTAGAACTCCTGAGCTCAAGTGATCCTCTCACCTCAGCTTCCCAAGTAGATAGGACTTACAGGAACATGCCACCATGCTCAGCTAATTTAAAAATTGTTTCTGTAGAGACAAGCTTGGCATGTTGCCCAGGCTGGCCTTGAACCCCTGGCCTCAAGCAATCCTCCCACTGTGGCTTCCCCAAACACTGTGATTACAGGTATGAGCCATCATGCATAGTCATTCTTCCTATTTTAAAGGGAAGTAATTTTCTACCAGGCCTTGAAATATGGAATAAGAATTAGTCTTTGGGCTGTGGCATTAAGGGGAAGACCTGGTCCAAGAAGCAATTACCAGCAGGCTCTTACAGCTGGAGTTAACCCTATATCCAATAAAGTGTTAGCCCACATACTGAATACCATGATATCTATCCAATTAAGTGTGGCCTTAACACTATTTTCTCTAAGTTTCTGGCAGTAATGTTGGTCTTTGATTTATATAAATTATTGTAAAGTTAATTCTTACCTTCAAATTTAAAGCTTGAAAATAAATAATATGCGTTATAACCTACTTTAGTAGCATACTTAAGCATTATAAAAATGTTTATAGGCCAGGCACGGTGGCTCACGCCTGTAATCCCAGCACTTTGGGAGGCCAAGGTGGGCAGATCACGAGGTCTGCAGATGAAGACCATCCTGGCTAACACGGTGAAACCCTGTCTCTACTAAAAATACAAAAATTAGCCAGGCATGGTGGCAAGTGTCTATAGTCCCAGCTACTCGGGAGGCTGAGACAGCAGAATCACTTGAACCCGGGAGGCAGAGGTTGCAGTGAGCTGAGATCGCACCACTGCATTCCAGCCTGGGCGACAGAGCAAGACTTGGTCCAAAAAAAAAAAAAAAAAGTTTATATGTTTTAAATGTTAATTTTATTCTACCATATTTTTTTATTATAGATAAATGCCAAAGTGCTTAAAAATTATCCCAAGTACATTTCTTATTTATTTTACTAGAAACTGTAAGTTGTTTTAAAAATTCCTTTATGGATAGACAGATTTCTTTCCCTCCCTCCCTCCTTCCCTCCCTCCTTCCCTCCCTTCCTTCCTTCCTTTCTTTCTTTTTTTGGAGTTTCGCTCTTGTTGCCCAGGCTGGAGTGCAATGGCACAATCTTGGCTCACCACAACCTCCGCCTTCTGGGTTCAAGCAATTCTCCTGCCTCACCCTTCCGAGTAGCTGGGGTTATAGGCACCCGCCACCATGCCCAGCAAATTTTTATATTTTTAGTTTTCTTATCAAGCAGCTAATAATTTGAACATAATTTTACTTATGATGTTTTTCCCAATGTATGTTGCCATTTTATGTGAGTGAATGGAATTGCAGGCAGCTGACATATCATAGAAAAATATTTTTTCAAGGCTAGGCAGTAGAGAAAGAAGTAGAAGTTATTAGAAAAGGAGTATGGCAAGACTGTTAATTGTGAGCACAGCTATTATGTATTTTGTAGGCTTTTCATTTTTGAGGCTTATTGTTTAGTTCAATCTTATATTTATTTTTCCAACAAACAGGGCACCAAGATTCTGTGTTACTCATTCACCCTCAACAAAATACGCTAGTGCTGAACTGAAATTCTGGCACCTCCGTCAAGCAAAACCAAGGAAGGATATTGACCCTTTTCCACAAATGGCAACCCTCTTGCCATTAAGACCCAAATCTTGCATTCCACAGATACCTGAGATCCAGGTAGGGTGTACATTCATGCCTTGATCTCTACTAAGTTTGTAGTAAAATATGTATGCTTGAGTGTTTGTGCACTGATAATTTTCATTATAAGCTTTGTTGTGATTGTTGCTAATGTACAAGCTGCAACATTTAGGAAATAAGAAAACCTACAGTCTGTTCTTTACCAAGCAGCCAAAGTGAGCCTTTAAAAATATATAATCCATGGCCGAATAGGAACAGCTCCAGTCTCCAACTCCCAGCGCCAGCGACACAGAAGACCGGTGATTTCTGCATTTTCAACTGAGGTACTGGGTTCATCTCACTGGGGAGTGCCGGACGATCGGTGCTGGTCAGCTGCTGCAGCCCGACCAGCGAGAGCTGAAGCAGGGCGAGGCATCGCCTCACCTGGGAAGCGCAAGGGGGAAGGGAATCCCTTTTCCTAGCCAGGGGAACTGAGACACACAACACCTGGAAAATCGGGTAACTCCCACCCCAATATTGCGCTTTAAGCAAACAGGCACACCAGGAGATCATATCCCACACCTGGCCGGGAGGGTCCCACGCCCACGGAGCCTCCCTCTTTGCTAGCACAGCAGTCTGTGATCTACCGGCAAGGCAGCAGCGAGGCTGGGGGAGGGGCGCCCGCCATTGCTGAGGCTTAAGTAGGTAAACAAAGCTGCTGGGAAGCTCCAACTGGGTGGAGCTCACAGCAGCTCAAGGAAACCTGCCTGTCTCTGTAGACTCCACCTCTGGGGACAGGGCACAGCTAAACAACAACAACAACAACAACAACAAAGCAGCAGAAAACTCTGCAGACGCAAACGACTCTGTCTGACAGCTTTGAAGAGAGCAGTGGATCTCCCAACACGGAGGCTGAGATCTGAGAACGGACAGACTGCCTGCTCAAGTGGGTCCCTGACCCCTGAGTAGCCTAACTGGGAGACATCCCCCACTAGGGGCAGTCTGACACCCCACACCTCACAGGGTGGAGTATACCCCTGAGAGGAAGCTTCCAAAGCAAGAATCAGACAGGTACACTCGCTGTTCAGAAATATTCTATCTTCTGCAGCCTCTGCTGCTGATACCCAGGCAAACAGGGTCTGGAGTGGACCTCAAGCAATCTCCAACAGACCTACAGCTGAGGGTCCTGACTGTTAGAAGGAAAACTATCAAACAGGAAGGACACCTACACCAAAACCCCATCAGTACATCACCATCATCAAAGACCAGAGGCAGATAAAACCACAAAGATGGGGAAAAAGCAGGGCAGAAAAGCTGGAAATTCAAAAAACAAGAGCGCATCTCCCCCGGCAAAGGAGCGCAGCTCATCGCCAGCAACGGATCAAAGCTGGACGGAAAATGACTTTGACGAGATGAGAGAAGAAGGCTTCAGTCCATCAAATTTCTTAGAGCTAAAGGAGGAATTACGTACCCAGCGCAAAGAAACTAAAAATCTTGAAAAAAAAGTGGAAGAATTGACGGCTAGACTAATTAATGCAGAGAAGGTCGTAAACGAAATGAAAGAGATGAAAACCATGACACGAGAAATACGTGACAAATGCACAAGCTTCAGTAACCGACTCGATCAACTGGAAGAAAGAGTATCAGCGATTGAGGATCAAATGAATGAAATGAAGCGAGAAGAGAAACCAAAAGAAAAAAGAAGAAAAAGAAATGAACAAAGCCTGCAAGAAGTATGGGATTATGTAAAAAGACCAAATCTCCGTCTGATTGGGGTGCCTGAAAGTGAGGGGGAAAATGGAACCAAGTTGGAAAACACTCTTCAGGATATCATCCAGGAGAACTTCCCCAACCTAGTAGGGCAGGCCAACATTCAAATCCAGGAAATACAGAGAACGCCACAAAGATACTCCTCGAGAAGAGCAACTCCAAGACACATAATTGCCAGATTCACCAAAGTTGAAATGAAGGAAAAAATCTTAAGGGCAGCCAGAGAGAAAGGTCGGGTTACCCACAAAGGGAAGCCCATCAGACTAACAGCAGATCTCTCGGCAGAAACTCTACAAGCCAGAAGAGAGTGGGGGCCAATATTCAACATTCTTAAAGAAAAGAATTTTCAACCCAGAATTTCATATCCAGCCAAACTAAGTTTCATAAGTGAAGGAGAAATAAAATCCTTTACAGATAAGCAAATGCTTAGAGATTTTGTCACCACTAGGCCTGCCTTACAAGAGACCCTGAAGGAAGCACTCAACATGGAAAGGAACAACCGGTACCAGCCATTGCAAAAACATGCCAAAATGTAAAGACCATCGAGGCTAGGAAGAAACTGCATCAACTAACGAGCAAAATAACCAGTTAATATCATAATGGCAGGATCAAGTTCACACATAACAATCTTAACCTTAAATGTAAATGGACTAAATGCTCCAATTAAAAGACACAGACTGGCAAACTGGATAAAGAGTCAAGACCCATCAGTCTGCTGTATTCAGGAGACCCATCTCACACGCAGAGACATACATAGGCTCAAAATAAAGGGATGGAGGAAGATTTACCAAGCAAATGGAGAACAAAAAAAAGCAGGGGTTGCAATCCTAGTCTCTGATAAAACAGACTTTAAACCATCAAAGATCAAAAGAGACAAAGAAGGCCATTACATAATGGTCAAGGGATCAATTCAACAGGAAGAGCTAACTATCCTAAATATATATGCACCCAATACAGGAGCACCCAGATTCATAAAGCAAGTCCTTAGAGACTTACAAAGAGACTTAGACTCCCATACAATAATAATGGGAGACTTCAACACTCCACTGTCAACATTAGACAGATCAACAAGACAGAAAGTTAACAAGGATATCCAGGAATTGAACTCATCTCTGCAGCAAGCAGACCTAATAGACATCTATAGAACTCTCCACCCCAAATCAACAGAATATACATTCTTCTCAGCACCACATCGTACTTACTCCAAAATTGACCATATAATTGGAAGTAAAGCACTCCTCAGCAAATGTACAAGAACAGAAATTATAACAAACTGTCTCTCAGACCACAGTGCAATCAAACTAGAACTCAGGACTAAGAAACTCAATCAAAACCGCTCAACTACATGGAAACTGAACAACCTGCTCCTGAATGACTACTGGGTACATAACGAAATGAAGGCAGAAATAAAGATGTTCTTTGAAACCAATGAGAACAAAGATACAACATACCAGAATCTCTGGGACACATTTAAAGCAGTGTGCAGAGGGAAATTTATAGCACTAAATGCCCACAAGAGAAAGCAGGAAAGATCAAAAATTGACACTCTAACATCGCAATTAAAAGAACTAGAGAAGCAAGAGCAAACACATTCCAAAGCTAGCAGAAGGCAAGAAATAACTAAGATCAGAGCAGAACTGAAGGAGATAGAGACACAAAAAACCCTCCAAAAAATCAATGAATCCAGGAGTTGGTTTTTTGAAAAGATCAACAAAATTGACAGACCACTAGCAAGACTAATAAAGAAGAAAAGAGAGAAGAATCAAATCGACGCAATTAAAAATGATAAAGGGGATATCACCACCGACCCCACAGAAATACAAACTACCATCAGAGAATACTATAAACACCTCTACGCAAATAAACTGGAAAACCTAGAAGAAATGGATAATTTCCTGGACACTTACACTCTTCCAAGACTAAACCAGGAAGAAGTTGAATCCCTGAATAGACCAATAGCAGGCTCTGAAATTGAGGCAACAATTAATAGCCTACCAACCAAAAAAAGTCCAGGACCAGATGGATTCACAGCTGAATTCTACCAGAGGTATAAGGAGGAGTTGGTACCATTCCTTCTGAAACTATTCCAATCAATAGAAAAAGAGGGAATCCTCCCTAACTCATTTTATGAGGCCAACATCATCCTGATACCAAAGCCTGGCAGAGATACAACAAAAAAAGAGAATTTTAGACCAATATCCCTGATGAACATCGATGCAAAAATCCTCAATAAAATACTGGCAAACCGGATTCAGCAACACATCAAAAAGCTTATCCACCATGATCAAGTGGGCTTCATCCCTGGGATGCAAGGCTGGTTCAACATTCGCAAATCAATAAACATAATCCAGCATATAAACAGAACCAAAGACAAGAACCACATGATTATTTCAATAGATGCAGAAAAGGCTTTTGACAAAATTCAACAGCCCTTCATGCTAAAAACGCTCAATAAATTCGGTATTGATGGAACGTACCTCAAAATAATAAGAGCTATTTATGACAAACCCACAGCCAATATCATACTGAATGGGCAAAAACTGGAAAAATTCCCTTTGAAAACTGGCACAAGACAGGGATGCCCTCTCTCACCACTCCTATTCAACATAGTGTTGGAAGTTCTGGCTAGGGCAATCAGGCAAGAGAAAGAAATCAGGGGTATTCAGTTAGGAAAAGAAGAAGTCAAATTGTCCCTGTTTGCAGATGACATGATTGTCTATTTAGAAAACCCCATTGTCTCAGCCCAAAATCTCCTTAAGCTGATAAGCAACTTCAACAAGAAGTCTCAGGATACAAAATTAATGTGCAAAATCACAAGCATTCTTATACACCAATAACAGACAAACACAGGCAAATCATGAATGAACTTCCATTCCACAATTTGCTTCAAGAGAATCAAAAATACCTAGGAATCCAACTTACAAAGGGATGTAAAGGACCTCTTCAAGGAGAACTACAAACCACACTCGATGAAATAAAAGAGGACACAAACAAATGGAAGAACATACCATGCTCTTTGGATAGGAAGAATCAATATAAGTGAAAGTGGCCATACTGCCCAAGGTAATTTATAGATTCAATGCCATCCCATCCAAGCTACCAATGAGTTCTTCACAGAATTGGAAAAAACTGCTTTAAAGTTCATATGGAACCAAAAAAAGCCCGCATCTCAAGACAATCCTAAGTCAAAGAACAAAGCTGGAGGCATCAAAACACCTGACTAAGAGAGCTATACTGGGCTACAGTAGCCAAGGCAACTGTAGTGCTGGTACCAAAACAGAGATATAGACCAATGGAACAAGGCAGATTATGAAATAATACCACACATCTGCAGCCATCTGATCTTTGACAAACCTGAGAGAAAAACAAGAAATGGGAAAAGGATTCCTATTTAATAAATGGTGCTGGGAAAGAGTGGCTAGCCATAAGAAGTAGAAAGCTGAAACTGGATCCTTTCCTTACTCCTTATCTGAGAATTAATTCAAGATGGATTAGAGACTTAAATGTTAGACCTAATACCATAAAAATCCTAGAGGAAAACCTAGGTAGTACCATTCAGGACATAGGCATGGGCAAAGACTTCATGTCCTAAAACACCAAAAGCAACGGCAGCAAAGCTAAAATTGACAAATGGGATCTAGATTAAACTAAAGAGCTTCTGCTGTAAAAGAAACGCTACCATCCAGAGTGAACAGGCAACCTACAGAATGGGAGAAAATTTTTGCAATCTACTCACATCTGACAAAGAATGAAAATATCAGAACCTACAGAACTCCAACAAGGACAAAGAAAAAAACAAACAGCCCCATCAAAAATTGGGCCAAAGGATATGAACAGACATTTCTCAAAGAGGACATTCATACAGCCAACAGACATATGAAAAAGTACTGCTCATCATCACTGGCCATCAGAAATGCAAATCAAAACCACAATGAGGGTACCATCACACCAGTTAGAATGGCAATCATTAAAGTCAGGAAACAACAGGTGCTGGAGAGGATGTGGAGAAATGGAACACTTTTTACACTGTTGGTGGGATTGTAAAACTAGTTCAACCATTATGGAAAGCAATTATAGCGATTCCTCAAGGATCTAGAACTAGATGTACCATACTTGACCCAGCCATCCATTACTGGGGATATACCCAAAGGATTATAAATTATGCTGCTATAAAGGAGCACGCGTATGTTTTATTGCAGCACTATTCTAATAGCAAAGACTTGGAATCAACCCAAATGTCCATCAGAAGTGACAAGGTTGGTTAAGAAAATGTAGCACATATACACCATGGAATACTAATAAAATAGCCAAAGGATGAGTTTCGTCCCTTTAAGCAGGGACATGGATGCAGCTGGGAAACCACATCATTCTTAGCAGAGCTATCCGCAAGAACAGAAAACCAGGCACGCGTGTTCTCACTCACTTAGGTGGGAACTGAACAACGAGATCCTTTGGACTCAGGGAAGGGAACATCACACACGGGGCCTATCATGGGGAGGAGGGATTGCATTAGGAGTTATACCTGATGTAAATGACAGGTTGATGGGTGCAGCAGACTAACATGGCACAAGTATACATATGTAAACCTGCATGTTATGCACATGCTGCCCTACAACAAAAATTATAATAATAATAAATAAATTAAAAAAATATATATATATATATATAATCATGGCCGGGCACGGTGGCTCACGCCTGTAATACCAGCACATTGGGAGGTTGAGGCAGGTGGATCACGAGGCCAGGAAGTCCAGACCATCCTGGCTAACATGGTGAAACCCCATCTCTGCACTAAAAATACAAAAATTAGCGGGCATGGTGGCAGGTGTCTACCAGTCAACTACTTGGGAGGCTGGGGCAGGAGAATGGCATGAACCCAGGAGACGGAGCTTGCAGTGAGCTGAGATCACGCCACTGCTCTCCAGCCTGGGCGACAGAGCGAGACTCCGTCTCAAACTAAAAAAAAAAAAATATATATATATACACACACACACACACACTCATATATATACACACAAACACACATATATATGTGTGTTTGTGTGTATATATATATGTGTGTGTGTATATATGTGTGTGTGTGTGTATACACACATATATATACACATATATGTGTGTGTGTGTATATATGTGTGTGTGTGTGTGTGTGTGTATATATATATATATATAAAATCATGCCACTCATCTTCTCAAAATTCTCCAGTGGTCTTCTTTTTCACTCTGAATAAAATCCAAAGTCTTTACACAGTTGTATAAGCTCCTGCTAACCCTCTGACTTCATTTCCTACCACTCTAACTTACTTCATTCCAACCACATTGGTGTCCTTGTTCTTCTTTGAAGGCACCACAGAAAAATCTCCAGGGCTTTGTGCTTGCTGTTTTCCTTGCTTAGAGCACTCTTCCTCCAGATATGCACATGACTTTTCCCCTCACTTCCTTTAGGTGTCTGCTCAAGTGCCACTTAATCAGAGAGGCTATTCTTGAGGCTTATTATTTCTATATAAGCGCACTTATGTAGAATAGCTCACATACCCTCCATCACTATCTACACCCTTTGCCCTCCTTCATTTTGCTTTACTATATTTATTACAATGTGATTTATCTCTTTATTGTCTTTTACCTCCTACTAGAATGTAAAGAACTTTTCTTTAAGTGCATTTCACCAGTGCCTAGAACAGTGCCTGGCACATAATAGTTGCTGAGTAAGTATAAATTAAATGAATGAGTGAGAAGTAGCAATAGCTGAATTGTAAGTCGTGAGCATTTTTTCAAATGGGGAAAACAGTACAAAACATAAAGGGGAAAACTTCAAAAAGAGAAGAAAAGTTAACTAACTTTGTAGAGAAGAAATAAATAACCCTACATTTTGGCATAGAGATGTAGTAACTGTAGATACTACCTGTGTTTCAGAAGTAAAGAGCCTTATTAGTCATAGTAGCCCTTAAAGGTGTCACATGTTAACTGTTATTGGCCATATAGTGACATACAACCTCTTGGAAAGATTGCTTTATATTCAGGATGTCTTATTTTAAAATGCAGGAAGATATATCATGCAGTTTTTAAAGTTTTACTTCTACAAGTAGTGTTTTAGAGCTGGAGGGACGTTAACCCTGTCTGTGGTTTAACTCTGGAGACATTAGAATCACCTGAAGAACTGTTCAGACATACCAGTGCCTGGGTCTCACCTTCAGAGATTCTGATTTAATTGATCTGGAATGGGTCAGAATTTTACTTTGTAAAATCGGGGGATTGGCTTACAACTGAAGTTCTCAACCCTTCCTGAACATTAGAGCCACATTTTAGAAGCTGCAATTTATTAAGATTCTCAGATGATTCATATGTGAAGCACTACTATCGACTGGTAGTTCTCAAGCTTTAGCAGAAAAGTCAGTTGAAGAACTTGTTAAAATAGAGATTCCTAGGCTTCACTCAGAGATCAAAATCCAGTAGTCCTGGGGTGGAACCCAAGGATTCATTTGCTTTTCTTTTTTTCTTCCTTTTTTTTGGAGATGGAGTTTCATTTTTGTTGCCCAGGCTGGAGTGCAATGGTATGGTCTTGGCTCACCGCAACCTCCGCCTCCCAGGTTCAAGCAATTCTCCTGCCTCAGCCTCCCAAGCAGCTGGTATTACAGGCACCCCCCACCACGTCCGGCTAATTTTTTTTTGTATTTTTAGTAGAGACGGGATTTCACCATGTTGCCAGGCTGGTCTCGAACTCCTGACCCAGGTGATCTACCCACCTCGGCCTCCCAAAGTGCTGGAATTACAGGCTTGAGCCACCCCGCCCGGCCTCATTTGCATTTCTAACAAGCTCTCTCCCTGGTGATGCTCTTGCTGCTGCTCTGGGGACCACATTTTAAGTTAATGTCACTTTAGTGCACAAATGTCTCCTCATCTTGGAGCTGTAGTACAGGAAGCACATCATCTGATAACGTATGAACATTTGTACAAACAACATTATCAAGCTGAAAAGAAAGGGGGAAGAAAAAATAAGTGACGTGGTTAATGAAAGGAACTCGAATAAGAGAAGAGAACAATGCCAAAGGAGTGGGCAGAGATTAGCTTGTGTGAAAAAGTGGTATAAACGTGACTTCTCATCTGTTGTCTTCATTTGACTTCCTGAAAATTATTACCGTATGCTGTCATTGATGTTTTCTAGTTGAACAACTTATTCTGATCTCACTCTCTCTCTCCTTGGCAGAAAATACTCTAAGGAATAGACCTCAATTCCATTTTATTTTTCCATTACAGAAACTAAGGTATAACTTATATACAGAAAAATTCAACCTTTTTAGTGTATAGTTCTGTAAATTTGGACAAAAGTATACATTGTGTACCCACCATCACACTCACGCTGTAGAGCAGTTCCTTTATACCGCCCTACGCTACAATCCACTGTGACCCTTTCTTAGTTTTTTTTTGGTTTTGTTTTTGTTTCCCCACCCATCCCCATCAGTTACTTTCTGGCTACTTCTAGCTTTCACCTAAGCCAGCAAGCTCAAAAAGTCTAATATAGGCCTTTGTCTATATGATATGTTAGTTTTTTTATTTTAAGAAGCCTTAAAAAATTATTGTGGTAGAAAACATAATATGGCCGGGCGCGGTGGCTCAAGCCTGTAATCCCAGCACTTTGGGAGGCCGAGACGGGCGGATCACGAGGTCAGGAGATCGAGACCATCCTGGCTAACACGGTGAAACCCCGTCTCTACTAAAAAATACAAAAAAAAAAACTAGCTGGGACTACAGGCGCCCGCCACCTCGCCCAGCTAGTTTTTTTTT